>NC_081559.1:97723700-97824017 GCF_022355385.1 Mustela nigripes
TGAGTACCACATATGAGATGGGAGAGAGAGAGGGAGGGGGGAGAGGTAAAGAGGGAGAGAGGGGAAGAGGCAAGAGGCGGAGAAGGGAGGGAGGAAAAGGAAAAAGGGAGGGAAAGAAGCAAGAAGCAGGCTACCTGCTATCCGCAGTGCCTGCTAAGAGCTGTAGAATACACCTGCGTTAGGTTCCGAGTCAAAGTCCGCTCTAATCTGATTGCAGTATGTGCTGTCTGCATGGTACGATTTGAAGCATTTCTGAAACATTTGGAAAGCTCCCTCCATCCTCAAAGAAAGAAAGGAAAAAACGAAACTTCAATTGCTTTTTCTTAAAACCTGAAATTTTCCCAGTTAGTCTAACCTCTCAGATTATGGGATTTAAAGCTGTCTTTAAGATACATTTGGCTCAGTGGGTTAAGCCGCTGCCTTCGGCTCAGGTCATGATCCCAGGGACCTGGGATTGAGCCCTGCATCGGGCTCTCTGCTCTGCGGGGAGCCTGCTTCCTCCTCTCTCTCTCTCTCTGCCTGCCTCTCTGCCTACTTGTGATCTCTGTCTGTCAAATAAATAAATAAAATATTAAAAAAAAAAAGATACAATTGTATGCTGATACTGAGGGACAGCACATGCGGGCATCTTCAGCCATGAATTCCTTTTGTTAATTAGCTCATTCGATTACTTGGTGCTCACGTGCCTGCTTGAAGAGGAGCTGCGGAGACCCTGAATACAAATCCTTCTTTCATTTTGGGAAGAGCAAACCAGCTTAGGATGGCAGAGATGGACCAGAGGTTTGGTGGCCAGGAGCAGAGGGTCTGCTGGGGAAGCTGGTTCCAGGCATCTCTGATCCCTGGTCCATCTGCAAGGAAACATGGGCGATCACAAGTTGCCTCTCTTGAGGGTGAAGGTTCATTAGTCAGCGAGGTAATAAGGACTATATATTACAAGGACTCAAGGCCCACTGAGAATTTCTCCTGTATGTATGCATCTCGGCAGAGCAAAGCCATGCCAAGCTTGAAACTAATCTGCATTAATGAACAGCCTCCTTGATTTCCATTTTTATGATGTGTACGGCATGGAGATTTGTTTCTCCCCTGCTCACGGTGGGACGGCTGACTGATGAATCACCACCTCCGAGAAGCTTGTCTGTGCACAGTAACAATGCAAATGGGTGCAAATCAAAAACTTTTATTATTTCATTAAAATGATGACATAGGCTCCTCATTTCCAAAATTATCTCCTCTCTTCGCGCCACCAGCTGAGGTTTCTGTCGTGTTGTGTGGGTGGGTGTTGGCTGAGTCTCTGTGCTGGTGCTGTATGTCAGGAGATGTGGCTACTTGGGACCGGTTTGACACATCCTGATTTTGCCTGTGAAGCAGGAGAGAAGGCTGTCAGAGATTACTGAGAGTGAGATGCAGGTACCTGGGAGGAATTGGAAAGAAGAGCTTGGAACTAGGGCCAGATCCAGAAAGGCTGGGAACAGCGGGGCAGGAGTGTGGGGGGAAAAAGAAGGGGGAGAAAAAAAATAAAGCAAAATGCATATGGATCACTCTTGGGTTTTAAATTTAGGCCTTCAGCCTGTGAGCACCAGATCCTTCCTGAGATGATAACACCCCCCATTATCATTCATTCTGGCACTGTGCTAATTGCTTTGTATTTCTTTCTTTATTTTTAATCTTCACAGCAACCTTTTGAGAGAGATGCTGCTATCACTTCTATTTCTTTTCTTTTTAAAGGAAATTGAGATATAAATCACTAATCATACAATTCGTTCTTTTAAAGTACATATTTCAGTGGTTGAGTATATGCAGAGAGTTGTGTGACCATCACTGTATGATCCCAGAACACTTTCATCACCCCAAAAGAAACCCCATACCTGTTAATAGTCACTCCTATTCTTTCCTATCCCACAGGCCCTGGTGACCTCTTGTCTACTTTCTGTCTCTCTACATTTGTCTGTTCTGGACACATCATATAAATGGAATCATATGTGACTTTCTGCGACTGATGTCTTTCACTTAGCATAATGTTTTCAAGGTTATCTGTGTTGTGGCCTGTGTCCGTACCTCATTCCTTTGTATGGCTGAATAATATTCCATTGTGTGAATATATTACATCTTATATATGTATTCATGATGGGTATTTTGGTTTTCCCTCTCTTTTTGGCCATTATGAACTGATAGAAATATGACATAAACATGTGTTGATATATACATGAATGCACAAGTTTTTGAGTGGACATGCTTTCTGTTCTCTTGGGTATAGACCTAGGAGAAGAATGGCTACATCATATGGTAATTCCATGTTTGGCTTTTTGTGGAATAGCCAAAATGTTTTCCACAGTAGTTGCACCATTATGCATTTCCACCAAGAGTGTGTGAGGGTTTCACATTCTTCACATTCTCGCCAGCACTTGCTAATGTCTCTTTTAGATTATAGCTATCATTGTGGATGTGGGGAGGTATCTCATGATTTTGACTTGCATTTCGCTAGGAAATGATCATGTTGAGCATCTTTTCATGTCTTATTGGCCATTTTTATATGTTATTTGCAGAAACGTCTTTTCAGCTTATTTGCCCAGTTTGTAATCGTGTTATTTATCTTTTTCTTTTTTAAGACTTTATTTGATAGGCAGAGATCACAAGTAGGCAGAGAGGCAGGCAGAGAGAGGAGGAAGCAGGCTCCCTGCTGAGGAGAGAGCCCAATGCGGGGCTCGATCCCAGGACGCTCAGATCATGACCTGAGCTGAAGGCAGAGGCCTTAACCTACTGAGCCACCCAGATGCCCCAATTATTGAGTCATAACAGTTCTTTACATTTTAAGCGTATTAGACCTCTATCAGTTATATGAATTACAAGTATTTTCTCTCATCCTGTGTGTTGTCTTTCCTTTTTTCTTTTCATTTTGGAAATAGTAGGTATTCTTAATTTTTGTGACGTCAATTTATTTATTGTTTTTTTAATTTGTGCTTTTGCTGTTATGTCTAAGAAACACTGTCTAATGTGAGGTCACAAAGATGTGCTCCTATGCTTTTTTGCAACTGTTTAATACTTTTAGCTCTTACATATAGATCTTTGATTCATTTGGTATATTTTTAATATGGTGTGTATAGAATGTCTGTATATGGTATTAGGTAGGGGTCCAATTTCATTCTTCTGCATGTGGATGTTCAGTTGTTTTATCCCTGTTTGTTAGTAAGACTTGTTTCCAACTGAATTGTCTTGGTACTTGTTGAAAATCAATTGCCCATAAATGTATGTATTTATTTCTAGATTCTGAATGCTACTGTATTTATTTAATCTATCATTATGCCAGCATCAAGCAGTGTTGATTATCGTACCTTTGTCACAAGTTTTGAAATGGGGGAGGTTTGGGTCCTCCAAATTTGTTTCTTTTTAAGATTGTTTTGGTTATCCTGAGTCCTTTGGATTCCTACATAAATTTTAAGATCAGCTTGTCAATTTCTTCAAAAAAGGCAGCTGAGATTTTCAAAGGGATTGTGTTGAATCTGCAAATCAGTTTGGGGAATTTTGCTATCTTAGTAATATTGTCTTTCACTCCATGAATATTGGATATATTTCCACTCATTTAGGTGTTCTTTAATTTTTCTCAATCATATTTAGTAGTTTTCTAGTGCAAATGTGTTTCACTTTTTGGTTAAATTTCATTTCTAAGTATTTTATTCTTTATGATGCCAAAATTTTATCCAGAATTTTTATCCAAAATTTTATTTTTGGATTGTTTTGGATTGTTTTATTTAATTTTATTTTTATTTATCCAAAATATGATCCAAAATTTTATTTTTGGATTGTTCTTTGCTACTGCATGGAAATACAGGTGAGTTTTGTACATTGATCTTATATCCTGTAATCTTGCTGAACTCATTTGTTACCTCTAATATTCTTTTTATTTTGTGTACTTCATAGAATTTTCCTTTTTTTCCCCCATAGGACCTCATCAGCAGTACTCATAGAATTTTCTATGTACAAAATCAAGTCACTTACAAAAAAGACGTAGTTTTACTTCTTTTTGAATGTGGATGCCTTTTGTATCTTTTTCTTGCCTAATAGTCTTCACTAGAACTCCAGTGTGATGTTGAATATAAATGGTAAAAATGGACATCCTTGTCATCTTCACCAACACCTTTTAGCTTTTTGCTTTGCCCCCTAGCCATAGTGTGTCATCTTTATTATATTTATAATATATATAAAGTATATGATATATGAGATTGCTATATAATTATATATTATGTACAGAAAATGATATAATTATATTATTTTACTATTGACTCCTCAGAGCTCTACTAGCCTAAACAATGTTTTTCTGGGGAAATATGCTTAAATTCCTGACTAACAATGAATAAGAATTTCTTCTAGCTCCAAGTTGCTGGTGATAAGGCTCATGGCTTAGGGCTGGGACTTAGGAATGGAAGGACTGGAGAGTGAGTTTATTTTTATCACACACACACACACAGAGTCAGGCATGGCTTTGGCACTTAGTTGCATTCTATCACTAATATATATACTATATAAATTATATAAAAAATAAATAAATTATTTATTTTATATATAAATACATAGCACATAAATTATATATGTAAATTAGTGATAGAATGCAACTCAGCACATTTATACATATGTAATATATATATCATATGTATATATATGTATTATATATATCATATGCATATTATATGTGATTCATATATACACCAAATCATCTGCTTCTCACTTAATACCCTCTTCTTCTTGTTGCCCCATGGAGTCAGCTCTGAAACATGCAGGTTTCACCAGACCTAGAGGAAACTGCAAGGCGTTGTATTCCAACTTAGAGAATATATGAGAAAACTGTAAGTGAGGCTTTTGGACCATATACTTTGTCATCCCACTGGCCCAGTTCTGAGAGTGAAAGGGGAAATTAGGAATAATGAAGAAGCGTCGGCAGATGAGAGCTGGGGCTGGTGGAGGAAAGCAGACGTAAGTTCAGGCTCCTTTTAAAGGAAGAATAAAATAGGTTGTTAAATACCTATTTAACGATTTGATTTGAACACCAGAGGGCATATGGGTATGGCACGTGCTCTATCATACCAGGCCCAGTTGTTTGACGAAATGTGAGTCTAGATTGACGTTCTAGCTTATATAATTCTGAGGAAGAGTTTCCAGGAGTGGTTCAACGGGCCCCCTTGCAGAACGGCCTTAGAGGTACAAGTGGTCTCGAGCTCGAGAGGTCGAGCAATGTGGTGCAGTGTAGTTTCTCGATACGGTACTCAGTGATGGGCTTTCTGAGATTTTTGTTTTGTTTTGTTTTCTTAAGGAAACGCCCTGTCTGGGCCTCAGCTTCATGCTGTGTACAGGCCTCTGTTAAAGCAGATTGTTTTTCTGGATTTTTTTTTTTCTCCAGGATTAAACTTTCAGAAAAATGAATAATGATTTGGCCTTCTGCATGTCTGGAGTCTGAAACTGACAGTTCTTAGTGAACCATCTGCACAGATCCCAGGCACCATGGAATCCACCAACGTGAGGGATTCCAAATATTCCAAATATTCATTAGAAAGTAAGCTGTTCAGTACTATTTATTTTCTCAAAACAGTGATAATTAGGTTCCCAGGTTTGCCAACAGAGCTCTTTAAACCCTAAACGTGCTGTATTATTGAGCCCACAGAACTCTGCTAGCCCCATGCAGACAGCAAAGTTTTTTTTTTGTGAAAATGTGAGCAAGGGTTTTCTCTAGTTCCAAGCTGCTGATGAGAGAGCTTGTGTTTGAGGGCTGGGGTCTCAGGAAGGCAGGGCAGTGGGGTTGGGGGGGGGGGGTGCTGTGTTAGTTTTCTATTGCCACAGTAGCAACTTAACACAAATGTAGTGGCTTGAAGCCACCCAAATTTACTGTCTTCCAGTTCCGGAGATCAGAAGTCCTACAATGGGTCTCACTCGACTCAAATCAGGGTGCTCACAGGGCTGCATTCCTTCTGGAGGCTCTAGGGGAGAATCTATGCCTTCAGGTTCTCCAGCTTCTAGAGGCCACCCATGTTGATTGGCTCATAGACTCCTCCTCCATCTTCACAGTCAGCAACAGCATGTGACGGCCGTCCCATGCTGCTTTTTCTCTGGGCCCCTTACTTGTGTATCCCTCTTCTCCTCTTAAGGACCTTGATGATGACATTGGACCTGCTTGGATAATTCAGGTTCACCTCCACATTTCAAGGTCAGCTGAATAGTGACCTTACTTCCATGTGAAACTTTAATTCCCCTATTCCACATAAAGTAACATATTCACAGGTTGCAGGGATTAGGACATGGACACATTTTAGGGGCCATTATTCTGCCACAGGTAACTACGGACAAGGGTTCTGTCTGAGTATTGGATTCAGTTAGTGGCTCAGTGTTACCAATGTTTTGAAACTTCATGTAGAACCAACCTTACCTTTTAATTATTTCTGGGTGTTACTGCCTTATCGCCTCTTACCCAGTGGAATCATTTTCCAATAAATTAAAGACAATGGAACTCTAGCTTTTGGAAAGAGTAAAAATGTTCACTGAAGTGACTTGGGCAGGCTCATGGAGGGTGGTGACCTGAAGGAAGAATGATGAGTATATGGGAGAGTTTTCCGGAAGGGTATCTTGGGACAATTTGTTGGGAATGGTTAGGGGTAGGTGATGGAAGAAAGGGAGGCTGATGTCTCTCTGGCCACATACAGGAGATGACTCTGGAGGCTCTTGAGTTCCGGCCTGACTGACTGGATTGGATGTGTAAACTTGCTGGCGTGAGAGAGAAAATACAGCCTGGAGAGCCTCTGAGGACGCTGTCTTCTGGCCAGCCTAATCCTGCCTGGGAAGAGGAGCTGCAAGGCCCTGATACTGCTTTGCTCTGTGCCTCAGATATGAAATGGAAATGCATTCTGAATCTTTAGTTCCACAAAGAGTCTGCTTTGTAAGTTACCCTGAGGCCCATCGTCTTTGCGGCATCTCATTCAAAGAAATTCCGGCCCAACATATAATAATACTTAAAAAGCAATTAAGTCTTGACTTCAATCTTGAGAAAATGCCAGAGAAGGATTACCTTCAAAGCACAGTGCCAAATTTTCAAAGCCCTGTTCCTTTTCCTTCTCTTTCTCTGACTCCTGTCCAGGGGCTGGTTCTCACCCTCCTGCTTCAGCTCTGAGGACTCACATGGACTTGTTTGCTTCTCTGTCTTTCTTACTTGTCTTTCCTGCATCTCTTCAGTTTGGTGAAAATCAGCTAGACTCTTGCTTCTTGTTGCAAGGAAGCAAAGCCAGGTTCCCCTTAGTGGATGGTAAGGGGACAAGCTGGTGGCACTCGTCCATTAATATATTTTTCCTGCCGCGTTCAGTTCTTGGGATCAAGGGAGGGGCAAGGAGGCTAGGGCAAGCGGGTATGCAAGGCCATGGGCAGGGCTGTCCCCAGGCGGTGGAGGCCTTCTTGGGCTAATGGAATCACTGTTGTGAAGCAGGGAGGCTCCACAGGAGCGGAACAAAAGCATCAGAGACAGGGCGGCAGGAAGCAGCCAGACCCTTCCTGGGGTTTCATTGAAATGGATGCATTTTACAAATATTGGATTTTAGCTCACTCAAGAAACAATTAAACTCCAACTCTGGTTGTACATATTAAATTATAACAGTGGTAAGGCAAATGAAGAGGTACTTAGCAGATTTAAGTAAAGAATTAACAGAACAGAAATTGGTAGCGTGAAATGAGGGCCGCGTCGATCTAATATAATGGTGCATTACCCACAGCACCAAAATAGATACAGTAGGCATAGCACTTATCTTCCTTGCGGCACCTGATGGCTGGAGGTCTTAGAGAACTTTGCAAATTACCCTTCTAAATTAATTAAATCTCTGCCTGGAAATAGGGGGAGGAAGAAGTCATCTGTAAAATAATGCAGACTCTCGCTTTCTCTGTCCCTTTTTAATGCTGGTGCGACAGGTGACCACTAACCTCGGGTTAGCATTCTTTGGGACTACAGTGAATCTGGTCATCAACCCTTCCAGAAGTGACTTCCTCTTCTGACCCAATGAAGTATCTTATCCACAGAAGTAAATACTAAATACGTTTTGTTATTATTAATGGCCTGAGTTTCCCCAATCAGGCTCCTGCCTTTTTTGGCAATGTGGACCATGTCTTACAAATCTGTTTCTCCCCTCTGTAGTACCCAGCACCGTATTTCACATGTAGCTGATGCCAGGTAGAATAGAAAAAAATATTTAGTGACCACTACAATTGGGGCACCATTTCAGAGCAGATGCTGGGGACTGACACCCAGGATAGCCATGCCCCACGAATTCACTGTCAGCCCTGTGGGAACAGAACTGTTCCTTAGCTTGTAAAGTCAGCCCAGGCTATGACCAAATTCTTCTTCTGAACCAGAGGGTGTTGCCAATGTCGTTAATGTGGCTGGAATTGCGTAGCACCTTGATTTTACAAGCGGACAAACATTTAGACTAACTTCCTGAAATTGCACTGAGGCTTGCAAATTGCATTTAAGTATCACACTTAATTATAATGATATGGTGACACTAATAATGACAATGTCATGCATTTTTTATGGTTCTTTATACGTGTTTAAAAGAATGTTCCAATCCATGATGTCATTTTATTTTCTCAGCAACTCTGAAATAAATAGAAAGATACTGGAATTCACAAAATAGAGAGCAAGAAACTGATCCTCACAAAGATTATGTCTTGCATATTGCATCACAAACATACATTCACATGTCCCCATGTGCATACACGCGTGCACACACACACACACACACACACACGGACCTATTAGAGAAGAAGAGATGCCTCTGCCCAGGAAGCAGGCCAGACAGCTAAAAAAATCATGGGATTGTTGAGAATATGTGCAATGTAACACATGGGAAATTTTGAGGATGGACAGCAACATTAGGCTCCATCTCAGGTTGATGGACCTTCTCACCAAAGGTATATTTAGAACAGAATTTTTGAGAAACTCAAGGCTAAAAAAACTTCAGGACCTTGGGGTGTATATTTATACTTATATAATTGGTTAAAACTTCTTCATCTAGTGCAAGGTGCCATATCCTGGGTTCCAGTGATAAACTTTCAAAAAGGTCTTTGGATACCCTGAAAATACATACAGCACTTTATGTATATGTGTAGATGTGAACTTGCCTGGGGACTGGATCATGAGGTGTCATTCCATTTGCAAAGAATCAGTCATCCAAAATAGTTTACCAATCACTGCTTCGGGGAGTCTCTATTCCATATCTGAAATGAAGTAGTATGAATTATGGTTTAGGATTATCACTGCTCATTTGCAAACTCATAATGACTATGAGTTAAGTATTTCATTAACTTGTACACTTCTTTTGACTTAAGAATGTGTTTGTCTTTTATTGCAAATCTTCTCTTTCATGTTATTTTTCTATTTCTACCATTTCTTGCATCCTCAATCTTCTTTACTCAGTCTTAATTTTACAATCTTTGTTACCTCCAGGCTTTCTTGCTCTTACTAGGCAGGGTATCCGGAGAGTTTGAGTGACCCTGCTAGAGAAAAATCATGTGCTACTACCGCAAGCATCGTCCTGCGAAAATACCATCCCTCAGACTCCCCGGTTCTCACCTGGCCTTTCCTATCCATATTGTGCCCAAGAATAGAATGGGCTGCACGTTTCATTCCATATTACCCAACTCATTAATTTTCTGATCAAGAGTAACTGCAACCAAATGATCACCTTGCCAGTGACAGTAACATATTGATTGGCTTAGCTTTCAAGTGGGAAGTAATGGAGGTTAATGGTCCACGTTTGATTATATCTTGTTAATAGGGGAGTCTATGGGGAATTGTGGAAAAGACTGGAAATCAGGGCATTTGGGTTTCTTCCTAGCTCTACCACTGCATGCCCTCACTGTGACGCTTAACCTCTTCTTATCTCCGAAATGGCTTTCCCTGGTGAGAGGTCCTTGCTGGCATACCATTATACCATCATTTAATAGGCCACCGAAGCAGATTGGCAATCATTTTGGAGAAATCTCCAATAATTGGAGATATTTTAGAGTCTCCAAAATGCTTCCTCATCTATTGCTTCGTCTGTGGTTTGTGATTATCGAAGCCCGGGGCACCGTTTTTACAACTTCCATTAAGAAGTGAAGCCAGGCTGTGGCCAGGCTGGCTCAGTAAATCATTTGTATTGGGAATATATTTGTCAGTTTTCCTGCAGATTGCCTAATTATTGCACCATTTTATTTCTAGCACTCATAAGTGGGGATTAGAGCTGACATTTGGTAATTGAAAGGGTGTTCTCCCTTTCGTGGCATAGTTAGCAGTGATTGGTAAGAACCCGATTTCCCTTGGAAGGGTTTTCTCTTGCTTGCTGCCTCCAAGGTCCTGAGCTCTCACCCGGTCTGCTCTGAGCAGGCTCTCTGGGCTGGGAGCACCAGCAAAAGCCACTACAGGTTTAGAGCATTTAGAAGAAGGGACCAGATTACGGTTTTCTCCTGGATTTGTTACTAAATCTTGGAAATGTGGAGAGACACTTAGTAAAAGAATTTTAGATTTTAAATCCATCAATGTCTACCTTCTTCAGGTCTGAGGGGCAAGGAGGCAACCTGTTCTCTTCCTTCCATATTCCTTATTGCTGACCTCTTACCCTGCCAGCACACTGGGGTCAACATTCATTGAGCCCTTGCTGTGCAACAGACCCAGGGCTGACTGTCAGTATTCATCACAAGGACTCTCCAGGGTACTCAATATAATAGTCCACATTTGATAGGAGTGTGAGCTGATTGGCTTCAAATCAGGAGTGTGCTTTTCCAATTGGCACCCCATTGCTTCACCCATTCACACCACTTCTAGAGGGATTTCTTTTCTCATTTTTGTTAATGCTTTTCTACCTATAATGGCATTAGGGTTGACAGCTTTTCCCATTGTCATTTCATCTCACCCTCACCACACACATGAGCATGCACACAGCTAAGCACAAATCCATACGGACATGAAATATCATTGAGGTTCTAATGCTTGCACATGCGTGCGTGCGTGCGTGTGTGTGTGCACATGCACATACATGCTTACAGATAAACCCCCCAGAGTCTCAAGTGGTGCAGTCTCCCAGGACTTCTGTTTCCTCTGGCCCTGGCCTGTGACTCCTCTCATGATCTAAGGCACCCCTCCCCTCCCTGCTTCTCTTTTCTTGAGCAGCGCATCCAGCTTCCTTCAGCTTCTGCCCCATGCTAAGGATGGAGGCATGAGACTGACTGATTACGACCAAAGGCTCTGTCTGCGTGCATGTGGGAGTTTTTAGGGTACTAGAAGCTTAGGATTAGGGGTGAAGTTGAATGTGCCAGGCCAACATTGGGACATCAAATCTTCCACTCAGAACCTCTAGAAATAGGGCTGACCCGGAAACCTAAGGTGATGGGCAGGAATGGAAAAGGACCCTTGGCTGTCCTTGCCACTCCTGCTTGTCCATCTCCTTCTCCTGAGGCGCTCCATATTGACTTAGCAATAAGGACACAAGATTCATAATGGCGTGATTTTAGAGGCGAGCACTTCTCCCACTGGATGACTGATGTCAGAAATTCCCTTCAATATGAACAAAATCTTAGGCCTTACCCCAAGTTTAAAGGTCGGGGGAACACTTGGTTATCCTCAGAGAGTGGACACAGTGGCTTTGACATACATCGAAGAGCACCGTGGTGTGAGCTCAGAGTGATGGGCTGGGGTTGGAGACAAGGGTCTGGTCTCTGGTGGCCTTAGCCAAGTCACCAGCTCTCTCTGTGTCAGTGTTTTCCCATCTTTAAAAGAATGAAGGAAGGGGTTGGATTAAATCTTGAAGCCCTCCATACCTGACTCCAGATATGTGTGTTAGGATAAACTGACAAGGTAACGCTTACGTATTGTAGTGGAGATTGGGGCGGGATGAGAACACAGAGAACCAGCCCAGGGGCCCAAAGGAAATAGAGATATTGGCCTTCTGGTCAGGCCTGCTTACTTTAAATTGGCAAATCAAAGCTTTGGCCAGAGGCATATTAGTTTTTAGGAAGCTAGGCATTTTCCTGTCCCTGTAGGGAGATTGTTTGAGGGGTGCAGAGGATCTGGAAGGGTAGGAAAGGGACAAGGATAGCAGCCTGTTTCACCATTTCATCAAGAGTCTCCTCTAAGTGCATTAGATTACATGTGATAAGAGTTGCAGGCATGCATGACTCCTGCCTAGTGGGCTCTTACAAGCTGTGTGACCTTGGGAAAGCTAGTTAACCTCTCTGAGCTACAGATGATTCACTTATAAGGTGGCGATAATAATTCCTACCTGAGAGGTAACATGAGCCAGGGTTTGCGAATGTACCTACCCACAGGCAGAACATGTAAGAGGCTCTTTGAGAATGATCTCACAGACATGCAGCCACAGCACAGATGCTTGACCCGAGATTGTAGCAAATTCCATAGAGCAGAGAGGAACACGCGTGGATAACATGTAGCTCTTTGGTACTTGGAAAGTATTTTGCTTTTAAATATTTCTGCTTGTAGGAGGATTTCAAAAGGTCAGCTCTTCTCAGCTTAATAAGGAAGATGATTAAATTATGTGACAGTTTGAAAGGAAAAAGCAGTTGGATTTAACATCACCCCCCACCCCTCCATGATTGACATTTTCTTTTACAAATCAAAATGAGATTTGCTCACATCATTCTCCATAGGAGACTCTGGTGGTGCTTGGCTGGCGCTTGGGTAGCTCGTTCCTCTTTACACCCACCTGTGAGCCTTGTTCTGTCACTGTCGGTTACTGAAGAATCTGTCATGTCCATGACTCACGAAGGGGCTTCATTTCCACTTCCCAAAGAGGAGTGGCAGGGAGCAGATAACTCCAAGAGGCGAGCAAATTGGATTGATGTCCATCTGCAGACAAGGTGAGAGCTTTGGTCGCAATCATGCCGGTGGGACTTCTGGGCTGTCTGGTTCACTCAGCAAAAGCCCTGAGATGACATACAAGGTTAGAATTCCATATGCTCACCCGGAAGTCTGGCAGCCACTCAGGATTGAGCAGGCCTTCAGAGAGCATCTTTACCACTAATAAAACCGCACAAACGTTACACCCAAGGACCTGGTTTATGTGCTTCACTTTTAAGAGACATCCAGAAATCCATTTCCGTGTACTTAGGTGTGTGGCTTTCTGATCTTGATCGAGATGTGAATTGGGCCATGTCTTCCTTTCTGCATTCCTCTTCTTGCAAGCAAATGACTCAGTGCATTGATTCAGGAGAGCGACAGTGTGACGTGGATAGAAGTAGCCTATTGGTTTATATAAAGCTCAAGTTCTCAGGAGAACTTAGAGGGTTTGTTGAGGAAATAGGAGGAAAGGAGAAGTAATTTTGGAGAATCCTAGAGAAACAAAGGGATCTGAAGACTCTCCCTACTGGCCCCACCCACTCTGTCCACTGTTAGATTGAGAAATGAGGGAAAGCGACTTCTTGGAAGTACTGAGATAACTTAACCACTAATCCTGATTTGTTCAATGCATGTATTTATTATCTCTCCCAGTGCTCGCTCCAGGGTATATCCTCCATTCTCTTCTTGCCATGACCAAGGCCTTTGGCCCTTCTCAAGAACGTAGGTATAGCCTGGTTCCTTTGTTTCTGGCAGATAGTGGGTTTATGAAATATCTAGAATTTCTTATTTTGCAGAGAAAGAGTGCTCATTTCTCGGAATGGCATTGGGGGGTCTGTATCACATGGCATTGAACATTATTGGAGAGATTAGAACAGAAGACATTCATTTAAGTTCTTTGGAAATAAGATTTTTCTTCAAGGTGGAATGAATAACAAAGATGTACAAAGTTTCTTATGGACTTCCGCATTTCAATTTTATTATACTTTTATTGAATATTCAGTAAAAGAATATGACACCCTTTCAAATGGTGTTCTTGTAACCTATTGCTGGGGAGCTAAATGAAGACAGCAGATCTGTGTTATCAGCACAAGTGGCATTAAACTAATTTGAGGACTTGTATTTTTCCTTTACTGAGCATATTTTCAATGTATAGCATTAAAATCTGTGGTTCCTAATGGCTCAGTAATTTCACTTGCACATCTCATGGCATTCAACAGTTCAGCATTTTCTTTCTTTCTTCTTTTTTTTCTTTCTTTTTTAATTAACATGTAATGTATTATTAGCCCCAGGGGTACAGGCCTGTGAATTCTCAGGCTTACACACTTCACAGCACTTACCATAGCACATACCCTCCCCAATGTCCCTAACCCAACCACCATCTCCCTATCCCCCTCCCCCAGCAACCCTCAGTTTGTTTTGTGAGATTAAGAGTCTCTTATGGTTTATCTCCCTCCTGATACCATCTTGTTTCATTTTTTCCTTCCCTATCCCCCAAACCCCCACACTGCCTCTCAAATTCCTCATATCAGGGAGATCATACGATAATTGTCTTTCTCTGATTGACTTATTTTGCTCAGCATAAAACCCTCTAGTTCCATCCAATCATCGCAAATGACAAGATTTCATTTCTTTTGATATATATATATATATATATATATATATATATATATATATCACATCTTTTTAATCCATTCATCTGTTGATGGACATCTAGGTTCTTTCCATAGTTTGGCTATTGTGGACATTGCCGCTATAAACATTCGGGTGCACGTGCTCCTTCGGATCACTACGTTTTTATCTTTAGGGTAAATACCCAGTATTGCGATTGCTGGGTCATAGGGGAGCTCTATTTTCAACTTTTTGAGAAACCTCCATGCTGTTTTCCAGAGTGGTTGCACTAGCTTGCATTCCCACCAACAGTGTAGGAAGGTTCCCCTTTCTCTGCATCCTCGCCAGCATCTGTTATTTCCTGATTGTTAATTTTAGCCATTTTGACTGGTGTGAGGTAGTATCTCATTGTGGTTTTGATTTGTATTTTCCTGATGCCAAGTGATGTGGAGCTTTTTTTCATGTGTCTGTTGGCCATCTGAATGTCTTCTTTGCAGAAATGTCTGTTCATGTCCTCTGCCCATTTCTTGACTGGATTATTTGTTCTTTGGGTGTTGAGTTTGATAAGTTCTTTATAGATTTTGGGTACTATCCCTTTATTGGAAACATCATTTGCAAATATCTTCTCCCATTTTGTCAGTTGTCTTTGGTTTTGTTGACTGTTTCCTTTTCTGTGCAAAAGCTTTTGATCTTGATGAAGTCCCAATAGTTCATTTTTGCCCTTGCTTCCCTTGCTTTTGACGATGTTTTTAGGAAGAAGTTGCTGCAACTGAGGTCGAAGAGGTTGGTGCCTGTGTTCTCCTCAAGGATTTTGATGGATTCCTTTCTCACACTGAGGTCTTTCATTCATTTGGAGTCTTTTTGTGTGTGGTATAAGGACATGGTCCAGTTTCATTTTTCTGCATGTGACTGTCCAATTTTCCCAACACCATTTGTTGAAGAGACTGTCTTTTTTCTGTTGGATTTCTTACCTGCCTTGTTGAAGATTAGCTGACCATAGAGTTGAGAGTCCATTTCTGGGCTCTCTATTCTGCTCCTTTGACTTATGTGTCTGTTTTTGTGCCAGTACCATACTGTCTTCATGATGACAGATTTGTAATAGAGCTTGAAGTCTGGAGTTTGATGTCACCAACATTGGCGTTCTTTTTTTAACATTCCTCTGGCTATTTGAGGTCTTTTCTGGTTCCATATAAATTTTAGGATTATTTGTTCCATTTGTTGGAAAAAGTTGATGATGTTTTGATAGGGATTGCATTAAATGTGTAGATTGTTTTAGGTAGCATAGACATTTTCACAATATTTGTTCTTCTAATCCATGGGCAAGGAACATTTTTTGATTTCTTTGTGTCTTCCTCAGTTTCTTTCATGAGCACGTTATAGTTTTCTGAGTACCAATTCTTTGCCTCTTTGGTTAGGTTTATTCCTAGGTATCTTATGGTTTTGGGTGCAACTATAAATGGGATCAACTCCTTAATTTCTCTTTCTTCTGTCTTGCTGTTGGTATATAGAAATGCAACTGATTTCTGTACATTCATTTTATATCCTGACACTTTACCGAATTCCTGTACAAGTTCTAGCAGATTTGGAGTGGAGTCTTTTGGGTTTTCCATGTAAAGTATCATATCATCTACAAAGAGTGATAGTTTGACTTCTTTGCCAATTTGGATGCCTTTTATTTCTTTTTGTTGTCTGATTGCTGAGGCTAGAACTTCTAGTACTATGTTGAATAGCAGTGGTGATAATGGACATCCCTGTCATGTTCCTGACCTTAGCAAAAAAGCTCTCAGTTTTTCCCCATTGAGAATGATATTCGCTGTGGGTTTTTCATAGATGGCTTTGATGATATTGAGGTACATACCTTCTATCCCTATACTTTGAAGAGTTTTGATCAGGAAGGGATGCTGTACTTTGTCAAATGCTTTTTCAGCATCTATTGAGAGTATCATATGGTTTTTGTTCTTTCTTTTAATAATGTATTGTATCTCATTGATTGATCTGCGGATGTTGAACCAACCTTGCAGCCCTGAATAAATGCCACTTGGTCGTGGTGAACCATCCTTTTAATGTACTGTTGGATGCTATTGGCTAGCATTTTGGTGAGAATTTTTGCATCTGTGTTCATCAAGGATATTGGTCTGTAATTCCCTTTTTTGATGGGGTCTTTGTATGGTTTGGGGATCAAGATAATGCTGGCCTCATAAAATGAGTTTGGAAGTTTTCCTTCCATTTCTATTTTTTGGAACAGTTTCAGGGGAATAGGTATTAATTCTTCTTTAAATGTTTGGTAGAATTCCCCTGGGAAGCCATCGGGCCATGGGCTCTTGTTTGTTGGGAAAAATTTTGATGACTGCTTCAGTCTCCTTACTGGTTATGGGTCTGTTCAGGTTTTCTATTTCTTCCTGGTTCAGTTTTGGTAGTTTATATGTCTCTAGGAATGCATCCATTTCTTCCAGATTGTCAAATTTGCTGGTGTATAGTTGCTCATAATATATTCTTATAATTGTTTGTATTTCTTTTGTGTTGGTTGTGATCTCTTCTCTTTCTTTCATGATTTTATTTGTTTGGGTCCTTTCTCTTTTCTTTTTCATCAGTCTGGCCAGGAGTTTATCAATCTTATTAATTCTTTCAAAGAACCAGCTCCTAGTTTCGTTGATTTGTTCTAATGTTTTTTTGGTTTCTATTTCATTGATTTCTGCTCTGATCTTTATTATTTCTCTTCTCCGGCTGGTTCAGACTTTCTTTGCTGTTGTTTCTCCAGGTCCTTTGGGTGCAGGGTTAGGCTTTGTATTTGAGACTTTTCTTGTTTCTTGAGAAAGGCTTGTACCGCTATATATTTCCCTCTCAGGACTAGCTTTGCTGTGTTCCACAGATTTTGAACCGTTGTGTTTTCATTATCATTTGTTTCCATGAATTTTAAAAAATTCTTCTTTAATTTCCTTGGTTGACCCATTCATTCTTTAGTAGGATGCTCTTTAGCCTCCATGTATTTGGGTTTTTTCCAACTTTGCTCTTGTGATTGAGTTCCAGCTTCAGAGCATTGTGGTCTGAAAATATGCAGGGAATGATCCCAATCTTTTGGTATCAGTTGAGACCTGATTTGTGACCCTGGATGTGATCTATTCTGGAGAATGTTCCATGTGCACTAGAGAAGAATGTGTATTCTGTTTCTTTGTATGGAATGTTCTGAATATATCTTTGATGTCCCTCTGGTCCATTGTGTCATTTAAGGCCTTTATTTCCTTGTTGATCTTTTGCTTGGATGATCTGTCCATTTGAGTGAGGGTGGTGTTAAAGTCCCCTACTACTATTGTATTATCATTGATGTGTTTCTTTGATTTTATTATTAATTGGTTTATATAATTGGCTGTTTCCATGTTAGAGGCATAGATATTTAAAATTGTTAGATCTTCTTGTTGGACAGACCCTTTCTCTTATTATAGCCTTTGGCTTAAAATCTCATTGATCTGATATAAGGATTGCTACTCCAGCCTTCTTTTGATGTCCATTAGCATGGTAAATTGGTTTCCACCCCCTCACTTTAAGTCTGGAGGTGTCTTTGGGTCTAAAATGAGTTTCTTGTAGGCAGCATATTGATGGGTTTTGTTTTTTATCCATTCTGATACCCTGTGTTTTTTGATTGGGACCTTTAGCCCATTTACATTCAGGGGAACTATTGAAAGATAGGTATTTAGTGCCATTGTATTGCCTGTAAGGTGACTGTTACTGTATATTGTCTCTGTTCCTTTCTGGTCTACTACTTTCAGCCTCTCTCTTTGCTTAGAGGACCCCTTTCAATATTTCCTGTTGGGCTGGCTTGGTGTTTACAAATTCTTTTAGTTTTTGTTTGTCCTGGAAGCTTTTTATCTTTCCTTCTATTTTCAATGATAGCCTAGCTGGATATAGTGTTTTTGGCTGCATGTTTTTCCTCAATTAGTGCTCTGAATATATCATTCCAGTTCTTTCTATCCTGCCAGGGTCTCTGTGGATAAGTCTGCGCCAATCTAATATTTTTCCCATTGTATGCTACAGACTTCTTATCCTGGGCTGCTTTCAGGATTATTTTTTCCAACCAACTTATCAATTCCTTTTTTAGAATTGTTAAAAAATTTTCATCTTTACAGTCATATTCCAACCCTTCATCGTGTTTACCCTTATTTTTGTATATATGTAAGTTTTTCTTTTTTAAAATTTTGGGAGATAGTGTCTTCTAACAGACCAAAACACACCCCAAATCAAGTGGGTGGCTCATTCTATTCACCAGTCTAATATATATGTATATATAAAATTAATATAATTTGCTCCAATATACCTTCTGCCCCCTCTCTCTTTCTTCTCCTTCTGGAATCCCAATTATTCTAATATTGTTTCATCTTATGGTATCACTTATTTCTCGAATTCTCCCCTCATGGACCAGTAGTTGTTTGTCTTCTTTTGCTCAGCTTCTTTATTCTCTGTCATTTGTTCTTCTATATCACTAATTCTCTCTTCTGCCTCATTTATCCTGGCTGTAAGAGTCTCCATTTTTGATTGTACCTCATTAATAGCTTTTTTGATTTCAGCTTGGTTAGATTTTAGTTCTTTCATTTCTCCAGAAAGGGTTTTATTTCTCCAGACAGGGCTTCTCTAATATCTTCCATGCCTTTTTCTAGCCCATCTAGCACTTTGAGAATCATCATTCTGAACTCTAGATCTGACATAGTATTCATGTCTGTATTGATTAGGTCCCTAACCTTTGGTACTGCCTCTTTTTCTTTTTTCTTATTTTTTGTGGTGAGTTTCTCTGCCTGTCCTTTTATCCAGATAAGAATATATGAATGAGAGAATAAAATACTAAAAGGATGTCTAAGACCCCAGACAAATGTGCATTAACCAAATCAAAAGAGATCCCAAATCAAGGGGAGAAGAAAGGGGGTAAAAAGTTTTAAAATTTTTTAAAAATTAAAAAAAAAAAATATATATATATATATATATATGGCTTCCCAGTCTCTGACCCAAGGGAGATGAGAGCTCAGGGCCCCACTCCTCAGTGTGCCGTTGGAGAAAAGCGCTTAATCACTCCTGTCTTTATGGTCTCCAGCTGCGCTCTGAGCTCACCTAGCCTGTGACTGAGTGTTTCTGTCTTTGGCACACAGCCCCTTTGGAGTCTCTAAACCCAGCAGATTCCTGCCTCCAGAGGTGGAAGGTGAGTCTCCCCAGGTCTGCCACTTGTGGGGTCCCTGCTCAAAGAGCAGTGACGTGATTGTGCTGTGGATCACAGTTTCAGGTAACCCTGAGCTGAGTGCTTACTCCTCTGCTCCGTCTCTGCAGCTGGCTTCCCCGTTCTCATATCTGTGATCTCTGCTATGCTCAGACACCCCTGATCCTTCTTTGACCTCAGGGGACCTGAGACTACACTGTCCTCATGAGGGTTCCACCCACACTTAGCCTCTGGAGGGATGTCCTTCAGTGCAGCAGACTTCTAAAAGTTTGGATTTTGAGCTCCATTGCTCCACCACTTGCCAGGAGCGGCTCCTCCCCCTGTGGTCTGTCTTCCTGTCACTTCAGATGCACCTCTTCGCACGTCCTACCTTTCAGAAAGTGGTTGATTTTCTCTTTCTAGAATTGGTGCTCTTCTTCTCTTCGATCTCCTGTTGGGTTTGTAGGTGTTCAGAATGGTTTGATAACTATCTAGCTGAACTCCTGCAACGTGATATGATCTCAGTCTGCTACTCCTCTGCCATCTTGACCAGAACCCATCCAGTTCAGCATTTTCATTTGAGGACATTTATGGACTCCGATTGGTGCTATTATTGACTAGTAATACTATTAGTAGTAATAATACTAAATAATACTATTTCCTTCATTAATTATGCAAAAATTTATTGAGTCCCTACTCATTGCCAGACCCTGCATTTGGCACTAGAGATGAATAAGACATACTATCTTCATCATCAATGGTTTTTCAGTCAACTAGGCCAAACTCAACTGACTAGCTCCTAATGATCCTTTTGAAGGTCTGCAACAATGTGAGGCAGGGTGACGGGAGAGTCACCCACTCCAGGCTTGGGAGGGGTGGGCAGGGAAGGCTTCCTAAAGAAGAGGAGTAGGAGTGACCTGGGGAAGGGGCAAAAGGGAAAGAACAGAAACATGTTTAACTTAGGTACATGGCAATTGGATAGGACTTTGTGACTGAGGGGCATTTTCAGATTTCACAATATAAACCAGTAACTTTTGGCTGAGTCCTATGTTCAGTACACGACCCAATCCCAGGCCCTAACCAAATTCATAGTCCAGACTCCACCAATTAAAACCTACTTCCTTTACATAGAAGTAATACAAGGACTTTGAAAAAAAAAGAGAAAAACAAATGTGTATGTAAATGTGCTGCATTTAACATTTTAGGATGACGATTACTTTGTCTGTCTTCCTGGAAAATTGTCATACTTGTTCCAAAGACTAACGCCTCCAGGGAATCTAGCTTTCCAAGTCTGTACTCAGCCCTCCTGCCCCTTTCAGTGTGTGCCCTGTCAGGCTATTGGAGCTGGAAGTGATTCCTGCCCTCTTGCCCCTGGGGCTTCAAAAGCCTGAAGTAAATCTTTAATTTCATGATAAGAGAAGTCTCCCTTGGATTGTCAAGTTTTCCCAAACCAGACACATGTCAATGGAGTCTTATAAATGCAGCAGCAATGGCAACTAGAACAAATATGTTTACTGGATCTGACAGTTAGGAGGCCATCAGTGACCTTGGCTCAGAGAAGCCAGAGTAGGATGGGTTGAGGAGTGAATGAGAGATATGGAAGTGGGAATTATGAGTGAGGGCTTCTCAGCCAGGACTTGGCTTGATATGGGGCTGTGGAAAGCCATAGGGAAAATGATAAGACATTCTCCATGCTACCTATTGCAACTTTCATGCTCTGAAACCTGAAAAGTCACTAAAAATGTATATATATTTCACTTTCCCCTAAATATTCACTTTTCCTAAACAGAAAAGCAGTAGTACTCATTGCCTGTCACTGGCTCCAGAAAGAAAATGCAGTTCCTTTTTCTCTTTTCCAAATCATTAGGAGCAACACTTCAGAAAAATTGTTGTTGCTGTCAGCTTGCTGAAACAGGCTGTCGTTTTGCAAATGGGCATCATGTTAGTACATGCATTTATTCTGCCTGCTCATACATAGAGACCCTGGGATGCCTGTTTCCTCACAGTCTGCCTGTCATCTCTTACGGGACCTTCACACATCAGTGACACCGATTATCTCATGTCACAGCCCATCAGTTGGCTGAACTCCAGAAGAATGTGAAATTGTCTAACAAGCCTCCAAATGTGAATGGCTCCATGTTGGCCTAATCGCATACAATGTTCGTCTGTGTCATCTGTTCCCATAGAGTGGCTGCAGCACTCATCTGTTAGACAAATACCATTTCTAGAGCTCTGACTGGGCTATGCCAGTTGTAAGGTTTTTTTTTTGTTGTTGTTTTGTTTTTTATCCCCATTCGCCCCTTTCCTGGGTGAATTCCGTTTACTCTTCCAACTATACCCCTACCATGCCCTTTTTCCCCTTGGTCTAGGTAATCTGGCAGTCTGGCAAAATTGTTTTAAGCACAGGTCTTTATCTGTGTGTGGAGCAATAGAGTGTATTAAAAGCATTAGAACCTCAACTGGGAATAATGCACAAGTCCATGTATATATGCCCAACAAATCTTGCCAGCTTGGAAATATATATACTACTCCCTTGATGCCCACCCTCTCTTGCAGAACTCTTTTATAATCCACCAGCTGTCAGACATTGTGTTCTGAACTGCCTCCTTTGAAGAGGTGAATGTTGTACGAAGTACAACGAGTTGTGGCAGGTGCAGAGATGAGTAAAATGGTGGGCCCCCTTAATCCAAGGTCAAATTAAAAAAGCAGAGGGCCATAGATTGTATCAGAGTTGCATCTGTTACATGAAGGATTGGAGATCTGGGGACATGGTATCCTGAATGAGGCCAAAAGGGTTAGTTAGTCGGACTAGTTCTTAAAAGGAGTAGATAAACATGCCTAGGGTAAGTACAGGCTTTCTTCCATGGTCTGGAGGTTCTGGGGGCAGCTATTTCTTCATAGGGTTGTGTTAACTACATTTTCTCATTTTTCGTATTCTAGATGATCTGGCGTTTGAGGCCACACTGACTGGGGAGAGACTTTTAGGACTAGTCATTTCTTAGAGATGTCAAAGGGCTCACCCCAAAGAGCATGCTTTTCATTCACCAACTAACTTGTCCAGAGCCCTCACTGAGAACCACCTCCTCTGTCTGATTCTTACACTCCAGGTGGTAAGAATTCTCTGCCCTAATCTGCTGAGACCAAAAACCAGACAACTACAGATAACCTTTATAATGCAGACCCCACTGATGTTTTTTAAATGAGTTAATCCTAACCTGTTCCTGTGGAAAACACAGGAAAGGCTCTGGGTCATGCTTTCCACTTGACCCTTTGAGTCCCTGGCCAGAACTGGTCCTCCTTCCTGTGGCCTTGCTTGATGTGGTATGTCCTGTCCTCATGAGAAATGTGAGTAATAAGATGAAAATTCTGTACTGAACTTCCTTTGATGGTATTAGCTTCTCTGTGTTGTCAGTCAGTCATGTCTATAAATTAGAATCCTATAGGTACATTTTAAGACAGAAGTGATTCTGAAGAGGAGAGTGACTGCTTAAACTGGAAAGATGCTTGGGTTTTGGGCTATGTCCTTCTTAGAGCCTGTGGAGGGGAGCCTTTCCTCTTGTCATTAAATTCTTTACAAAAACATGATTTCTAGCCATGGCAAAATATTATGCCAACATTTACATGATAATTTGTTTAATCAACCTCTTGATTTATATAAAGGCAAGGTTTCATTTTTTCATTCCTAAATATCTCTGTGATAAGCATACTTTTAGATAAAACATGAACATTTCCAGCTTATTTCTTTGAAAAGTTTTAGAGGTAAAAATGACTGGATCCAAAGGTCTGTATTTACTAAGATAGGATGAGCCAAGGAGAGCTGTCTTCCCTGAAAAATTCTGAAGGTGTAGTCTATCTTTGTTTTTGTTTCTTATTTTTAAAATAAGACTTAAAATCATGCTTTCTTGGGTAAGATAAACAGCTTTCACACTCCCCATCTCCTCATACAGTGAGCTAATTGCCAGTGGATGATTTTAAGAGTCAGGTATTTTGGTCTTTATAGTTAAATCAGTGTATGCAGGCTATGGCCACTTCCCATGTATTCATAAACACTGAGAGGAAAATGTTAGACAGCGATTTCATTCTTGTCCCTAAAGTTGTCTTAAGTTTTTTATGTGCAGACCTTGTAGATGGTGGGTATTTGATGCAGACAGTGTTGGGCAAGAAGAGACAAGATGATGACAGTGGTCAGAACCTTGGGAAGCTGAAGAAAAAACGAGGTCCATAATGTGACCGTGATGTGACAGGAGATGTTTACTTGAAGCTCAGACACTAGGACTTCTACATCCAGGTGAATATGATTCCTTGGAAGCTCTGTATCCAGAAGAGTGATACTGCTATTATTTTGGGAGCATCCTTGTAGCTGGCAACACCTATAACCACATTTCCTTGATGGTCTTTAGTGAGAGCAAATATTTGTTCTTTGAGGGTATATTTGCTCACTGACAAATGCTATTTGTCATGTGGACCCCAGTCTGAAGTCATTCTGGTTGAAAGGAATCATGACGTGTTGATTCCAAAGTTAATGCTTTTTCCTACAGCTTATACAGCAATTCTTAAGACCATTCCCAAAGAGGAGATTTCTGAACCATTTTGAGCAGTGGCAGCATTGCGGGCATGAACCTTTGAACTACCAGAAGGATGATTCAGATGTAACATTTTTGGATACAGGGACACATGTGCATGTACGGTGATATTGACCAAAGGGCCAAGGAAGTGGACTGGATATCTGCCAAGAATCTTTTTAACTCTAAGATTCTTGGTTTCTGTTCTCAATTTGGCTAGTTGGAGAAAGTGTGGAAAGTGTCAGAGACAGTTTTGTGCCACCCAACATCCCTGTTTGTTTCTATAATTAGGACAAGAGGCATCTCCCCTGTGGTAAGTAACCCAGCTGAAAAAATCCAGTGGGAATAGTTGCTGAATATTAGCAGAAACTTGTTTCACTTAACAAAAGTTGTGAGTGTTATTTCCAATTTCAGATTGTTGTCTAAGTGAAATGGCTAAAATGAGATTTTCTTAAATATCACCAGACCCAAGTGTCCTCCAGAGAAATAGTCTGCAGGGAAAATGGCTTGCACTCCAAGTCTGAGAAACCCAGGCTTGAGTTCACCAAGGCTCCCAGAGAAGCCACCTTTAGTCTCCCCATTGAGTCAGACCAGCAACCGTTCATTCTACTGTTGACTAGAGGAGTTGGTTGCATCCTCAAGCCACCACTGGGGAATAAATCCCGGTTTTGCCTACCTTATGGGGTTATTGTAAGTGTCAGTGGATGGATTGAATTGGAAGAATTTTATGGTGCAGGGAAGAGCATAATGAAAGTGGGAACTACTCATTCATAACACAAATGCACATGGAGTCTTTATTATAAAGTATAGCACTAAAAGCTGGTCCTGCAGTGGGGAGCATTAAGCAGGCAAGAAAATCAATGCAGATGGAAGTGAAGCTATTTAGAAGAGAGGGGTGGAGGGTGTGGGTTGGGCAATGGAAGTTGGTAAGAGAAAATCTCTCAAATTTACCCATCCCCCACTAATGCTACGTCTAGTCTAAGCTACAGAGGTTAGTTGCTGGAGTCCTCTTCACCTGCTTCATTTTCACATCTCCAGAGTTAATGATCAATTCCTCCTAGAGTTCCTTCTTGATCTCCTAGTCTTGGTCTGATCTCCGATCATGCGTCTGCCCTACATCACCTCTGCCACAGTTTTACAGGCTGGACCGTGGGGTTTGGTTATCGTTCTCTCCCTTGCCCATATATATTAGTTCCCGGATAGGAAGGACCTCATCTGGTTGGGGTCGCTGTGGTGTTCCCAGCACTCAGTACATAGAAGGCTCTCAAATATACATGTTAAAAAATAAATAAAAATGAATAATGAGAAATAATGAAATGCCACTGTAAGATTAGACCAGAGAAATCTTCCTGAAAGTGTTGTCCTAATGGGGATATTGGGTAAGTTTATAAGGTAAATCACCTGTCTGCTTTTTCTGCTTCAGGTGAGCAGAAATTCTGTTTTCTAACTTTGAATCTTTCTACTGTATTAGAAGTTACTGCTAACGTGGCACTTTTAAAATTTCTTTTATTAAAAAGCTTGAAATTCTGGGTGGAAAAGTCTTTTTCAATGAAACTAAAAAATTTAGTTTAGACGTTATTCAATTTGACCAGCAAACCAAAAAAATGCCCAGACTCAGACTTACTCCAGGGTTCATTGGTGGTTTTTCTCCAAAGCTGTTTGTTTTTCTTTGGTCTCACAGATGTGACCATGGACACCAATATGATAATACAGAGTGAAATTCATGTACTGCAAACAGATTTAGCTGTTTTCTTGCCAAATGCAATTCATTAAAACTGAGCTATCATCAAAACAAAAAGAGTCATTTGAGAAACAAGTTTGAAACACGATCTGGTACAGACAGTCCCTGACTTGAGAAGGTTCAACTTAGAATTTTTTATTTTACAATGGTGCAAAAATGATACCCCTTCAGTAGAAACTGTACTCGGAATTTTGAATTTGAGTAGCGATATGTGGTAAGATCCTCTTCTGATGCTGGGCAGTAGCAGCTCCCATCCGGCCACATGATCACAAGGGCAAACAACAGATACACGTCTAGCCACAGTGTACCCACATATCTGGTCTGTATCTGATTTTATTTATTTTTTCTTTTTTTGAAAGATTTTATTTACTGATCTGATAGACAGAGAGCTCAAGCAAGGGGAATGGCAGGCAGAAGGAGAAGCAGGCTCCCTACAGAGCAGGGAGCCTGATGCAGGGCTTGATCCCAGGACCTTGGAATCATGACCTGAGCCAAAGGCAGATGCTTAACTGACTGAGCCATCCAGGCACCCCTGTTTCTGAATTTCAACTACAGAATTCAATTACATGAGCTAGCCAATACTTTATTATAATTTAGGCTTGTGTTAGATGATTTTGCCCAATTGTGGGCTAATGTAAGTGTTCTGAGCACATTTAAGGTATGTGAGGCTAAGCTGTGACGTTTGGGGTGTCAGGTGTAGTAAAATGCATTTGCATCTTATGATATATTCAACACACAATGGCTTTATTGAAACATAACCCCATCTTAAGCGAGGAAGATCTGTATCACATTTCGGGTAACGAGAATAAATTCCCATTCTGACAAGTCCTAGTAAATAGGTCTTGACTTCCTTTGTAGTTTTTGAATGGCGTCCTTAACTTATTACTTACGTGTGATTTATTTGAAGGGATTACTACCAATATATTAAAGACTCCGAGTTTGAGAATCTTTAATCATCTCCCATATCATCAATCACCGAGACAGGATGTTGAGAGAGAGCACGTATTGCTTTCTAATAAACCTTCTGAAGGCCTGGAGAGGCTGTGGAGGCAGCAGGTTTTGACTTTTATATGGCGTTTGCTCAGTTCAACAGGCATTCGTGGAGTACCGTTAAGTGGAAAGCCCTGTGCTAGTCAAAGAGGGAGGTAAGCAAGAATTGTAGTCCTAGAAGGACATGAAGTAGCTTCTTAAGGATTACTTCATGGACCTGGGTTTCATAGTCACCTCACACTTTAGTTCCAACACTGCCATTGCTCAGATTACACCAAGACTAGTTCCTTACTACTGATGGCATAATGTATGAGAAAGCACCCAGAACATTCCCTGGTACCGGGTAATCATAAAAGTTGGTCATAAATATTGAGGGGTGGAATTTGATGACAGCTTCTTGTACCAATTTCCCCAAGGTTTATTTTAGGTTTTCTACGTAAGAAATCATACTAAAGTCCTTTTTTCTTATAAATCGATTTCTGTAAAAATGGGAGCTTGCAGTCTTGTATCTTTGTCAAAGCTTAACTTTGCTTCTAAAGAATTATGACTTGCTCTGATGAAGGAAACCTTAAACATCCAGAACTAATTGTAGACCGGATTTTGCCATATTCACTAAAGTCCAAAGTTTTAAATCATTTTCATAAATTATAGTGGAATAGAGGAAGGGAAATGATGTGAGGACAAAAATGGTTATTTTTGTGACTTATATAAAAAGTGTTTGATTCTTCACAATTACTCACCCATTGGAAGCAGGATCAATCCTTTATATGGGAAAGGTAGCCAATCATAATGTGTAAATGGAAGGGCACAGATGGGTCTCTTTCTACCCTCAATCAAGACATAGCCCTCTGACTGGTCTGCCACCATGTCTGAAATTCAAACTGTGATGCCTGAGTCTAAAGACAAGAATCTGTTGTAAAAATGCAAATACACTCTCTAGGAAAGGTAATACATTCTATCTGTACCAGATATGAAGAAAAATAAAAACTCTCATATTAGCTGGTCCATTAGTTTATCCCTAAGGAAGTGTGTTCTAGAAAAGATTCTGTTCCCTATAGTGCATTCAGTCACAGCTGGATCACCACTCGTTAATGACATTACGACTGATCAAGACATTATCTGTAATTCCATGAGCATTAGCCTGTGTGTTCCTGAGGAGGGGGCCCTACCTCCCTCTTGGTATCCCCAACATACAGCCTGTGGCTTGCTGGCCCATGGTAGGCTCTTTAGTCCCTTTAAAAAAAAATACTATTTTTTTTAGAGCACTTCTAGGTTTGGAGTAAAACTGAGAGAAAGACACAGAGATTTCTGAGATTACCGCCCCCCAGCTTTATGTAAGGATAGACTTCCCTTCTTATCAATGCCACTCACCAGAACTGTATTTTTTTTTTTTTTTAAACAAGGATGAACCTACATTGATGTATGGTAATCATCCAAAGTCCGTCATTGACCTTAGGGTTCATTCTTGGTGGTGTACATTCTATCGGTTTGGACAAATGTATCATGACATATGCCCACCATTACAATATCATGCAGTATTTTCACTGCCCTTAAAATCCTGTGTGTTCTCCTTACTCATTCTAATCCTTCCTTCCTCTAATCCCTGGCAACTATTAACCTTTTTACTGTCTCTGTACTTTTGCCTTTTCCAGAATGCCCTGAAATTAGAATCATTCACTAATGCAGCCTTTTCAGATTGGCTTCTTTCACTTAATAATATACATTTAAATTTTTTCCATGCCTTTTCATGGTTTGATAGTTCATTGCTTTTTAGAGCTGCATAATATTCCATTGTCTACATGTGTCACTGTGGTCCTTTTTCTCAAGTGAAAATGGAACTAATACATTCAGCTGGTGTGTGTCCAACTTTTTACTTTTTAAAGAAATTTATTGCCTTTGTTCAAACAGGTCTGTATGCATAGATACAGTCTTCTATTCCTTGCCACACCACATTTCTATGCATCAGTAAAAAAAAAAATTGGTGAAATGAGCTATGACTAGAAAAACTTCACAATGCTGTTGTTATTTGTCACACACTTAAGGTCATTTGGAATACACAGTGTGCTGACTATGTGGCTGGTTAACAATCTGAAGAAATTTTGTCAGGAATCCACTTGCCAGAGGTGGGTCCTTCAAATGTTTGAAATATTGCTCTTTCTGACCTGCACTGGGGACTCTCATTTGCCTGGGGAATGCTGGAAGGAAGTTTTCACTGAGGTAATGATCAGTGTTCCAGGAAAGTGATTGCCTAGAAAGTATAAGAATCTGGCAAATTCTGTAACGCATTATTTATGTCCTGAAATAAAAGACCACCTAAGTGGATCTGAAAAGAGCCTTTTCTCCTTGCTAGCTAGAGGGTTTCTGGAAGGGAAGCAGCTCTGTTTTCCAGTGTTTGCACAGTTTCCTGGGGTTATGGTCTCCCAAGTTAGAAAAAGAAACAACAAAACAAGAATATGTTATGTGGAGCAAGACAAATGTTCAGTTTTCAGTTCTTAGAAGTGGATGGTCTGCAGATAAGAAACCTTAGAAAAGTAAACTCTGTGGGTTCAAGTTTAGTGAGGAAAATGGGAATCTGAGGAAGTACAGGAGCACATTTCTTTGTTTTTGGGTTTAGCAATAAATACTAAGTTAGGGTTTTGGTGGTGGTGATGGTTGTGGTGGGTGGGGGGGCATTGCATATGTATATGTCTTAACCCAAGGCTTGGTTCTAGGTCTGCATTTGTCTTGGTCTTGTACCTTCTTCCCCTTCTGGGCATTGTCACCTGACATGACAAGAAGATCAGCAGATCCTGCACTCAGAGCACCATGGAGTTTAACTGGGATCTCCACTTTCCATTCTAGGGGCTTGACAGATTGCTCTCGAATAGAAGCAGGGACATCTGCAAGTTGACAGAAACAAGTAGTGGGATTAATTTTGTGCTTACTTACTCTCTTTGTAGGAGTGACAGAATTCAATCTGAAACTTTTTTAAAAAGATCTTATTTATTTATTTGACAGAGAGAGAGAGAGAGTACAAGCAGGGGGGAAATGGCAAAGGGAGAGGGAGAAGCAGGCTCCCCATGGAACAAGGACCCTCCCATTCAGGACTTGTTCCCTGGACGCTGGGATCATGACCTGAGCCAAAGGCAGACGCTTAACAGACTCAGCCACCCAGGTGCCCCTGAAACTTTTTTTCTTTTCCTGTAGCATAACAAGAGTTGGCAAGATGTCTGGAGTTGCAGACAGATATTTTCCAAATCACTGGAGCTTTCTGGTATTTCACAGAAAACCTGCACATGAATTTAGGTCAGTTCACAACCAATATGGGTAGGGAAAAGAAACTAAGAGATAGTAGGTTTAACTGGGGCTGATGATGTTCTTGGACTATTGGAGTCTTCATAATAACCCTAAAGATAAGAATTATAACCCCATTTTATAGGTGAAAAAATCCAGACAGAGAGGTTAAGTAATTTTCCCAGGGTCAGTAGCAGAGTTGGGTTTAACATTTTCTTATGCTAAAGCTTAAGCATTTCCTGTAACAACATTTACTCCCCACCCCACCCTCCCCCCGCCCCCACCAGTCCCACAGTCTCTAGAATAAGAGATCTTGATGATGTCATCTTGTAGAATAAAATTATATGGAGCCTAGAAGGTATTCTAATTTAGCATTCACCCTTACTTTTAAAATATTTGTTCTCAATGTAAATGATATTATGAAAAAGAAAGTTATAGCTAATTTCATGTTTGTTGGCTTGTTGACATTTCCCAAAGTGGTTAAAAATAAACTGTGTTATTTGGCTATTTATGGTTTGAAATTTAAGTTCTTTGGGAAGTCTGAATTGTTTGTGGGTTTACAAAGCCCTTGATTCTTTCTTGCTCATTTTCAGTAGGTTTGAAATTGAAATTATCCAGAGCAGCAATAGCCTTGAAGTATATTCTGTATTCCATCAAGAAACACAACATGTCCTTTCAAAACTTAATTGAGCAGCACAAAGCTAATTAGCTGTCCGAAGACACGCCATTTAATTCACAATCCAGCATTAATTTGTTCAACACAATGAGCTTATCTTCCATATAAATGCCTTTGCCCTATGGCTTCGCAAGCAGCTGCAATATACAAGAATGACTGATAACTCTTTCATTTAAATGTGATAGTTGTTTTTTATTCTCTTTCTTCATTTGGCCAAGGGAATGAATAGCATGCCAATTGTAATGGGAGGTTTTTGTGTGTGTGTGTGCGCCTGCGCGTGTGGCAAATTTAAAGAAAATCGATGGCTAGAAGATCATAGCATGTAGTCATCAGAGAATTAACAAAACTGTTAGGGGATGCAGTGTCCTCACGGCACAGACTAGGCAATTGATGCACAAATGAATTCTGAGTGTTGTCCAAGGTCACTTAATAGGGTGTGACATACACATATTACAAACCTTCCCCCCCTCAGGAATAAGAAATTGCTTTACTCTAAAATAAAGGCCTGTCTTATTGTTATTAGTTGGTAATTAAATCGATGGGCATATTGAGGAACTAAGGAGAGCGGTCCACAAGTGTTCATAGCTGGCATAGTGATATCTGTAAATGCTATGGATTCAGATCTACCCATCCTTCAAGCTTCAGTGGGAGTCTTCCCCAGTTTCTGCATCTTCATTAATTTCACCTCCTTAATGTTTTAGCTACTCACTGTGGAGATAAAAATGTTCTGGAAGCCAATTTCAACGTGGGGGGGGTGGTGTCTCCACACCAGCAAGCAATTCTTGGACACCAGCTGGGTGTCCTCGATTCAACTTTATTCTAACACTATGTACCCAGAGGTGGCATCAGGTCCCAAAGGTTGAGGGCTCAGTCCTACAAGACCTTACCTCACCCCTCTTCAGATGCCAGTTATAAATCTAGGTTGCTACCTGTTCTTCAAACCATCTGACTATAAATTAGATGCTCTCATGACTCCCTCCTTGAGTTCAATTGATTTTCTAGAGTAACTCATAGAACACAGGAAAACATTTCACTTATGAGACTATCAGTTTATTATAAAATGATAAAACTCAGGAGCACCCAGATGGAAGAGATACACAGGGCAAGACTTGGAGAAGGTGTGCCATTCTTCTCAAATCTTCATGTGTTCATCCACCCAGTAGGTCTCCTAATCCTATCCTTTTTTTTTTTTAAAGATTTGTGCACTTTATTGAATATGTTTCTCAAAAACAATTGTTTTCTTCTTTAAAATTAATTTCTTTTCAGTGTAACAGAATTCATTGTTTATGCACCACACCCAGTGCTCCATGCAATATGTGCCCTCCTTAATACCCACCACCTGGTTCCCCCAACCTCCCCACTTCAAAACCCTCAGATTGTTTTTCAGAGTCCATAGTCTCTCATGGTTCATCTCCCCTTCTAATTTCCCTCCTCTCCCTTCTCCTCTCCATCTCCCTATGTCCCTTTTGGGTTTTTATGGAGTCTTCACTACACAGAAATGATTGATTAATCATTGATTTAACAATGGATTCAACCTCTAGCCCCCAACTTCTCAGGGAGGTGGAGGCTAGTTTTGGACTCAACTTGGTTGGATTTCCTAGCAACCAACCCTTACATTGCCCCTCCCAGATGTGGTCCAAAAGCCACCTCATTAACATAATAAAAGACATCCCTGCTCTGCATTACTTCAGTAATTCCAAGGCTTTTAGGAGCTCTATGCTCCAAATGGGGATGAAGACCAAATATATATTTCCTAGTATAAATCACAATATCACAAGAGCCTAATCCCTGATTTCTTTAGTAATTAATTGTGGAGGAATGCACATGTGAACCAAATTTTAGAAGAAGTTTTGATTTTATAATGCCCATCTTAAAACAAGCCCAGTTCAACTCCGGGAATAAGCTTTTGGCAAAGGTTTTATGTATCTCTAAGTCCCTTAAGGAGCTTAGCATCTCCTGTCTGACAATAAGCAGAGGTAATGCTCGGGGTCATCAAACAGGAGACAGGTGCTTATGGACCGGCAATGGTGGGCTTGGCGGAGAAGGAAACCCAAGCCTGCTGTGGTACTGCCTATACAACCTTGACACTCAGGTGGGACATTTGCTTCTCATGTCAACAGTTATCTGCTGGTGGACTAATTCAATGGAAGTTTCCAAGTCCTTACTTTACTTGCCACAGGCTGTGACATTTGTCAATAAGATGCTTATAGTTACATCACTGAGTCTCTGTTCTTTGTAGAAATCAGCACACCTTTATGCACACAGTAATGTTTCCAAAGTACTTGTGGAATTGAGCACAGGCAGATGGAATGTGCTAGCATTCTAACTGTATGGTCTGTTCAAAATTCAGTTAGTCACTGAGAGGTTTGTTTGCCTCATGCCAGGTGACCTCACTGATGCTTATTAGACAAAATCCAGAGCTGGGTTTTGCTGTTTGAAGGTAGTGCTTAAAAATGCGTTGGGGTACCTGGGTGGCTCAGTGGGTTAAAGCCTCTGCCTTCGGCTCAGGTCATGATCCCAGGATCCTGGGATCGAGCCCTGCATCGGGCTCTCTGCTCAGCGGGAGCCTGCTTCTTCCTCTCTCTCTGCCTATCTCTCTGCCTACTTGTGATCTCTGTCTGTCAAATAAATAAATAAAATCTTAAAAAAAAATGTGTTGGGGATGATATTGACATCTTAATATACTGTATCTGTCTAGTTAGGGAAAACTATGCTATAGTAACCTACTGAATCCTAGAAGTGTTGAACTGTGAAGTCTGATTCTGGTTAGTGCTGTATCACCACAGAAGTTCGGCTGGTGCTCTGCTCCATGTGTTCCGAGTCCAGGACAGCTAGTGTATGGAATGTTTCTGTGCATGGCCTGGGGAGAAGGAGAGTTCCAGAGGGTGTTTCGCCAGCCATGTAATGCTTAGCCTGGGGGTGACACGTGCTTGTTCTTCCTACAGTTCCCTGGCCAGGACTTTGTGGTTTCCCCCAGGACTAGGGCCAAGAAAGCCAGGAGGCCCTTGGCCGAGGTGGTAGAGAACTGATCATACTTGACTGGCAGCAGCAGTAGCAACTGTACCAGGTGCAGGCTGATTTGCCATGTGCTGGCCAGGTCCTCTGAGCCCAGTCTCCTTGTAGTTCCTTGAGGAGTATATTCACTCTCACAGATTTTTAGACTCCGCTTTGACACCACTAGAACCATAACATCAGAAGACGGAAGGGAAGCTGGAAATGTCAGAACCACGTAAGGCCAAAACTAGAGCACTGGATTTCTTGGCGTCGGTCATATCCAAGAAAAGAAGTCCTTGTCAGAATATGGGCAGGTGTGATTTTTGGCCTCAGTCCATTAGGATAGAGAGCGGAGTAGACCAAATATTGGTACCCCAAACTGATATTTTGATATCCTCTTGCAAAAACCACAGTTAATATGCCTAGTTATTTTTCTTTACATTAAAGAAAATGCAAGTTGAATTTTTTTTAAAAGGTAGTCATCAGTATTCACAGAGAGTATATTAATATTCCCAGCATGGGGGAGGTAGGTTTTGAATTTAGATGTGTTTGGACCACTCAAATTTGAACACAGATGAGAAATGCTAAAAGGCAGCTTTGGAATTAGCCTGTAGGTGTTTTTTCTTCCTAAGTCACACTTCCATATCCCAGGACATCTCTTGTGATCAAAAACCACAGTCCCTCCCTTAACCTAACCAGATGTGTCACAGCCGAACTGCTGGGTGGGGCCCTGGTAATGTGATGACATAGGTCTGTGAAATAAAAATCTGTTTCTCTTTGTGTCCAGGTGATCCTATAACACAGTGATTTGTGGTAATTATCAAGTGCATTTGATCTGGGCAGATCATTCCTTTCGTCTTGTTAAATCAAGAGCTTTTCATCCCAGCCATTAATCTCACATCCTCCCTGACAATTGCCTGAAAATCGAATTCTCAGGGTATTCCTTAGTAGACATTCTGATATATACCCATGAACAGAGGTTATGCCACACTGAACACATAGATCTGTTGCTTTGCCAGTTCTTCCATCATATTTGTAAATGCTTTCAACTTCTTCGGAGATGCTGGACTTGGTGAGCTTGACTTATGTTGATCTCTTATGCCTATGGTAACCGAAACACTCTGCAGTCACAACAGAGAGCGAGTCATGTTGTTAAATGTATTTCCAGTCGTGGGGCATCAGATACTCTGGCTAACTCTAACAGAAAAGTAATTTACTGCAAAGATGTTGGATAACTCATAGAAACAATAGGAAAGCTGGAGGAAAAGTGTTGAAGATGGCAGGCATGGAGGTAGATTTGGAGATCCAGAGAGGAGAAACAAGCCAGTTGTCTTGGCAGGGTCCCACTGCTGGATGAATGAGGTTCAAACGGTGCTGCTTCTTTCTACCATGAGTCAAAGCCCTGGGAGGGTTTCTCTCTATCCATGTTCAGTCAAGTTCTCATGGTTTGTTTGGAGGACAGAAGGCAGCTCGATTTACAGCCCCTCCAGGATTGTACACGGTGAGGGTTGGGGAGGCGAGCCCCCCACCAAGGAAAGTTGGCGTACCTTTATTTCTGGGAAAAGAGAATAGAACAAAAATGATGAATGCCTATTACAGGAAGTGAGATGTTTGAGGATAAATGATTTGATTTGTCTGCACAGAGTAACCTGTCTCCTGCCTTCCTTCAGCTCCGCAGACTGTACTGGGGGAAACCAGTGGGCTCTGGCCCAAACCTGGTGTTTAGCCAGATTTGATTTTCCAGTTACTGAAGATTTTGACTGGTCTGTGGTTTGACTTTGCTGCCACACCTGTGATAAATTTGTATTAGCGACGGCACTATCTAGAAAGCTACAACGTTATTTGGTTATAAATGAATGCTTTTCATTAATATTTAGAGACTAAACTCATTTTTTTCTGAGCAGATAAAAACAAATGATAACTTGGCCTTTACCGTGCAAAATTAATAGCAATTTATCACCATTTAAATAAACTTGAGGCAGGTTCTAAGCACTAGAAGTTGTTGATTAACAGTGTTTTCTTTGGTTAATTGACTTTTTAGACAACAGAGGTCCATTCCAGTGACTGTCTTCTGAGGATGTGGCTGTATGAGGGTCTTCGATGTTTCCTGGAAACCACAGCTGTGTGGGTCCTGAGATTAATGAGTGAAGAGAACTGTTTCCAGCAAAGGTCTTGGCGAGGGGGTGAGATGGGGGGGAGGTGGCAGTGATTTCTGACAAAGAACTTGAGATTCAAGGTTGATTGTCCGGAGTGTTTTGAATTGGCATAGACGCTGCCATTTCCCATATACACAATACAGTAGCATTGTTATATTCTATATGATTTTTGGCCTGCCAGTCAAGGTTTCTGTATAGTGTTACCGGTGTGTGTGTGTGTGTGTGTGTGTGTGTGTGTGTGTGTCTGTGTGTGTGTGTGTTGATTTCTCTTTTTCAGGGAAGGCAGGAAATAGGGTCAGCTTCACGAGCCTAGCACCTGTGTCATCCCAAAGAACCCCATGCTCAAAAGGGTCTCACACTCAGTTTAATGATCTGCTATTGTCATGCTGACACATTTAGTCACGTTTGAATAAGAGGCCCTGCATTGTCATTTTTCACTGGGCCCCCGCTCACCCTATAGTTAATCCTGCTAAAATAAAGCCAACAAAATAGCTGTACTCTTCTCCCATTTGTGTTTTCCAGTTTGAAATTGTCTGCCAGGGTCCTGCTTTGAACCTGTCCCAGGTTCCCTTGGGTACAGAGAGGAGGCTTCAGAGACTCCCTCTCATGTGGCCATCGTGGGTCTCTGGAGTCTCTCCAGGTTCCTAGAATCCTTGATCTCTGTGTGGACGCAACCCAAGTCTCCTTATTTTGACAAGTTTTCATTGTTGTGGTTTTTGTGTTCCTGGTTGTTGTTTAGGGGACAAGAATGTTGGCCGGGTTGGGGCAGGGGCGGGGAAGACAGATTGAAAACAAAGAGAGCATAAGAAAAAATGAGAACAAGCCACGTATTCATACGCTGAAATAATCAAATAAGGAGACTGATGATAAATGCCAGCCACAGTTTCCCCAGGCGGCAGTGTTTATAGGGCATCAGGCCCCAGTTCTTTTCACCCCAGGGGCAGTGACTAGACAGAGCCTCTCGGAGTCTCAGCTGTGGTGCTGTGGTATCAGGAGAGAGTGAGATTAAGGTCTTGGGCAGAGATCTGCCTTCCGTCCATGCCCTTCCTGAATCTTTTCCTTACCTGGAAAAGGGCTTCTCTGGAACCCTGTGACGTAATGCAGGTGGAATGTAGCACACAGTGCTGCAGGCGGTAAGTTCTTCCTGAATGGTAGCTTCATTGCTTCTGGTCCTTTCCCTCCAGCCTCTCTTGCTCTGAAGAGTCGCTTCTTCCCCTCCTTAGCCAGAGACCCTAGACTCTGCCCCCTGGGCAATCCCTGCTGCTCCAGGCTGTGGAATGGCAACTGCTTTTACTGTCTTTTATTCCTGCTCCTCTCCTGGCCTTCTTTGACCTCAGGGACAGTCCCTCAGGATCAAGAAGCTTGTGACAGGTGGTTTATAGCCCTTTGGTGTCCTGGTCAGGATTCTGACAAGATTAAACAAAGGAACTGTGCGGAGCTTAAGGACTGTCTTTTCCAAGTGCAGGCAGCTCTCAGAGATACCAGCAAGGGGGAGTGAAAACATGCTGGGCTAGTGCAGTGGGGAGCTGACACTAGCCCTGGGCCTGAACGGGAGCCAGGCGTCAGGCACAGGGTGGGAGCAGAGGCACTGGATGGCGGCTGCCCTGCAGGTTCTATTGCCCAGAGCCTAGTGATCTCAGGGTGAATACCCAGAACTCACCCTCCCAGCTCTCAGATTCCCAGCGATGCCTCCAGAGAGGAAGCTGGAGGGCACGAGAGGCCACTGAGCAGTCCATCAAAAGCCAGTCTCCAGGACACTGGCCAGCGGGGGATGGAGGTGGACCCACAAGAGCAGAGGAGGGGCACACCGTGGGTGGAAACAGCTCTCCTCTCCCTGCCCACCCCTCTTTCTTTACCCCCAAACTCCCAGACAATTTTCTTTGCTTAGTGGAAATACATTTGACATGTAACATTGTGTAAGTTGAAGATTTGATACATTTACATATTGTGATAGTATTGCCATTGCCAGGTCAGTTAGCACCTTGATTAAGTCATATAATTAGCATTTTGGGGGGGTGAGAATAATTAAGATCTAGTCCCTTAGCAAGTTTGGTGATTATAATACAATATTTCTGCCTCTGTTCACTATACTGTGCATTGCAAGTCCAGGATATACATTTTTTAGAACAAAATAGGAGACCAGGAAATTAAGCAGCAGAATTTGACTTGTAAGTACTTTTAAGTCTGTATTTTTAATTTATATTTGTTTTTACTGTGGGTTAGAAGTTAATTATTATGATTGTGGGTGTGTGTTTCTGTGTGTGTGTGTCGCCGACTTTCAGGTTGTGTTAAGAAAAATGAGAACACGAGAAAACCAAGCTATCATCACAATTTATCATAAGATGCATTTTTTTCTGTACACACGTCTCTATTGAGTTGAGCTAAATGCTTCTTGTTTTGTGGGGAGACCATTCTTGCTTTGGGAGGACTTTACAATTCAAACAGACACTTCCCCTACTTCCCCATGTACAGGCTCAGGATCCCTATGGAAACATTCGAAGCCATTCAGATCCTTCTGGGACTGGTGGCCTGTAGGCCTGTGGACCTGCCTCTTTGAGGAGACTCCTCCAGGAGGCTCCCTGGGTGTCAGCCTTGCAAAGTCAATGTCCACCTCTGACGAGTGCCCAGAAGTTCAGTTACGAGGAAGCATGTCAGCTGGCCAGTGGTTAGGCTGATTCTCTTCCTTACCGGAGCTCTACCTCAAGGCCCGAGCTTTCAGACAGGTGTCTGGGAGCACCTTCTGTCAGGTTGTCAGGGTTCTTCATGACTTAACGCCTGTTTGACCTTTATCTATGCCTAAATGTCACTTCTTCAGAGGAGTCTTCCTTAACCCTCCACACCAGGCAAAAGCCTTGGTATGTGTTCTCACAATGCCCATATTTTCCTGTACTTACTGCACTTGTAGTTATGCTTTTGCTGTTGGACTTTCTGATATTTGAAGTCCACGAGGGCAGTGTCTGTGTCTGTTTATTTACTGCTGGATCTGGCTGTCTTAGCGACCCCCCGCGATTTAACAAATAAGTGTGCTTGCTTGACTGACTTTTGTCTCCTGGAGTGTATTTGAACCCTGTCAGCTGCTTCCAGTGGCCACAAGCAGAATCTCTGTTCTTGCCTGTATCAGAGTTGGTTCCCTGGCTAGACCTCCCTGCTCAGTATCTGTTTCTGGTCTGAGGCTCTCTGCTTCTTTAGCTCATATACAGAGAAGACATGATCAACAAATGTGCTGAGCCCCATGATTCTCAGAACTTGGCTGGCCAAGGTTATGACTTTGCCAGGTGCTCTGTGTTTGCATGACTAAGTACTCAGGTCTCATCAGATCCCTTGCTAGGGTGTGAGGGTGTGAGGCAGGGAGGTCTAGCAGTCCAGAACCATCTTAACCATAGCAGATGGTGTCTCTCAGAGGTAAGCAGGGGTGTTGCTTTACCTGCTTGCTGGGTGGGGAAGAAAAATAGTTTCTCCCAGGTCAGAGACATTGACAAAATGATGAACTAGTGCACATGTGCTCTCTCTCTCTTTCTCTCTCTCACTCTCTCTCTTCTGCTGATTCTAGCAACTGCTCCAAGCTTGACATCCTCAAGGCTCCTTGGCTCTCAGTTCCTCAGTATGACATTTTACTAGAATAGCCTCTTGTGCAATAAGTGGTTGTCTTAGATTAAGATGATTTGTGAAAGACTTTTTCTTTTTTTAAGAATTTCTTTCTTTTTTCTTTTCTTCTTCTTCTTTTTTAAGATTTTGTTTATTTATTTGACAGAGAGAGAGAGAGAGAGAGAGAGATCACAAGTAGGCAGAGAGGCAGGCAGAGGGAAAGAGGGAAGCAGGCTCCCTGCTGAGCAGAGAGCCCAGAGCCCGATGCAGGGCTTGATCTCAGGATCCTGAGATCATAGCCTGAGCTGAAGGCAGATGCTTAACCCACTGAGCCACCCAGGCACCCCATCTTCTTTTTTTTCTTTCAAGATTTTATTTATTTATTTGAGAGAGAGCACAGGCAGGGGGAGCAACAGGCAGAAGGAGGAGAAGCAGGCTTGATCCCAGGACCCTGAGATCATGAGTTGAAGGCAGATGCCCAGCTGACTGAGCCACCCAGGCACCGCTGTGATAGACTTTTAATAGACTTTCAGATTATCTCAGCAGAGATGAAGAAAGCTGAACATTAACTTATAAAGAGTAGGTAGGAAGCTAAATTTTGGGGAACTGCTGTCCTGAAAGAATGCCCTACCATGTGGTTCCATTGTATCACTGAGCACATATGTTGTCATTCATGTACATGTTTGCCCTCTCTATAAGACTGTGAGCTCCTTGAAGGCAGGGACCGCCACTTATCCATCCTTGTATTTCTAGTGTTGAGAATGGTTTTTGGTGTTCAGGTGTTCAGCAGGTGTTCAGTAAATGCATACCAATTTGACCCAATTGAATTCCCCCAGGTCAGATATGCTCACAGATGAAATATTATGAAAAACCAAATGTTCTCTAAAAACATCTGCTTCTCTTGATAGGCTATATCACCATTCCAATGTCGGACATAGAAGGAAATAAAGGAGCAGATAAATCTAACCTGTTGTAATTATGGATACCTTTGGAAATGGAATAAGAGGAGAGTCACATTGGGAAGCTTAGTTTTCTTTGGAGGTAAGATGAGTAAGATTCTTTCTTTATAGACTTAAACATTCTACTTCTTCTTATGATCTCCCTATTTGAGATAGTATTAGATAAGTGGTCCTGCATTTTTTTTTAATGACTTTAGTTATTTATGACAGAAAGAGAGAGATCACAAGTAGGCAGTGAAGCAGGCACAGAGAGACTGAGGGGGTAAGCAGGCTCCTGCTGAGCAGAGAGCCCGATGTGGAGCTCGATCCCAGGACCCCGATATATGACCTGAAGGCAGAGGCTTAACCCACTGAGCCACCCAGGAGCCCCTAAATGGTTCTACATTGTTAGTTCAGATAGAATCACGTGTTTTTCCTACTTGGAGTGCTCTATCAGCTCCTCACTGTCTATCCATGTCTAGGATCAAGACCCAGGGCAAAATCTAAATACTCCCAGGAAATCTTCTCTGATTTATCTCAGTTTATTTTATTTATTTCTTTTCTCCCTGGCCCCCAGAATTTTAGTTTGTCTTTATTCATAATCATTAAAACAGTCTATATATATAAACACATTCTTATTTAGAATGTATTTTATTTAGATCTTTTATTTAGATCTTGTCTTTAGACGCTTCTTTATAAGGTTAATCGTCTTTTTAATGTGTAAATATTTAATTGACCACACTAGTGATGCTGGGTTTTGTGCTTGCTCTCAAGTTGCTGAAACCTTCTCTATTTCTTGGCCCCTATTTCTTCAAAGGAGTTTCCCCATCCATCTACTTACCCACCCAGTCATCCTTTCCTACACCTACCCGTCCATCCATTCACCCATCATCCATCCTTCCATCCACCCACCATCTACAAATATAGGTCAGGAAGCTGCTCTGTGCTGGACACTGTTGGATGCTGGGCATATACCTGCTTGTAAATGAAAGGGCAAATCTTTTCCATCCAGAATGTTTGAGAGAAGGTGTACAGAAGTTAAGTCCTGATGTTGATTCTATGATCTCTTTTATGACCCAGGGAAATTTGAAGACCCTATTGCAGCACCAGGCTTTCATTCATATATACAGGCATATTTGGGAAGCTCCACCTTCTGTAGAAACCATCCCATTCACACACCCCCTCCAAAGTGAGCTGAGTCTCCCTAGGACTTGATGAAGAATGTTCCTAGAATAGGTGTGTTGGATGGGAGGGGGAAAAATCTCTGGTACAGAGCAGGAGAAGCTTGTTTTTCAGTATTCCCAGATGGTGTTTAACATTGTTTCCCTGGGGCAGGAGTTCAGAAAGTTTCAATTTCAGGAAGCTTTACCCTTCTAAAAACTATTAAGGAAATTGAAGAGTTTTTGTTTTATGTAGGCTGTATGAAATTTACTGTTAGAAACCAAAACAGAAAAATAACATATTTACTAATCATTAAAATAATAAATTAGGTGTGACACTTTTTAAAATAGCATTTTTTAAATGAAAAATAACCATTTTCTAAAACAAAAAATGTAGTGCAAAGAATGGCTTTATTTTACTTTTATGGAAGTCTTTAATATCTGGCTTTGTAGACGGCAGCTGTTTTCTCAAATTTGTTTCTGCATTCAGTCTAGTGAAGTATATTGATTTGATTGAATCATATGCAGAAAATCTGGCCTTACACAGATATGTAGTTGGAAAAGTAGGAATGTTTTCATAGCCTTTTCGGATTGTTGTGGATGTTCTTTGATATAACACCAAAATTCAACCAATGGTAATTTCTCAAGGATTATTTGCAATGTAGTATCTGAAACTATAGCAATCTGCAATTTTTGGGAAACTGTCAAGTTCATGGTGATGGACACAGGTTTTCAAAAATTCTAATTTGTATTTGCAGCTCAAATTTAATCATCAGTACCAAATACATTAGTTTTTTTTTTTTTCCCCCAGGAACTGTTAGACTTATTTCATTCAGTTTTGAGAAAACATCTGTGGGATACCCAGGTCTGAATAATCACAACACGCCAGTTGTTTTTCTCCATGAAAAAAGTGGCTAGTTCACTTGTAACTTGACCAGTCACACACGTATTTTGTTTTTGATTCTTCTCCTGGAGACAACTATTGTACTTTGGTATGTAGCAGAAGTGCTTTGTGCATACTTGCCATTTTGTGACATAGGATATTAAAAAGATGTGTCCTTAGAGTTGCGACTTAATAAAACGAATAATGTTTACTGCTTCCTCATGAACAAGTGAAGCTGGTGTTTTTGCTTTAATGGTGGGGAAGGATATAAAACTACCAGTTCATTGCCCTTGCCCTGGTTTGGGCCAAACTATTGGTAGTGTATTCACCATTGCTTTGGGACCATCAGAGCAAATGTCAACAGAGTGAAAATGTAAAAAGTGTCTCAGTGTGATTGTGAAAATAGTTTTGACCTTGAATACCCCTTAAAAGTGTCTCATTGGTTTCCTAGGGTCAGCAGGATAACAGTGGGCTCCATCCAAAAACAACTATTCAAGGAAAAGCAATTTCATCAGTGTTAATGGGATAGCAAGATTTTTATTGGATCTGGACAACCAACCACCTTGTGTAACAAACCTTTATGGGGGAAAAATATGCTCTGAATTCTCAACACCTGACTTACTAAGAAACTTTGAGAACTCACTGTGTTTATAAGTTGGTGATGGCCTGTATGTCAATAGTTTGCATAATGCACCTGCCTCCTAAATTTACAGGATGCTTAGGTTTTTGAAAGGAAGCACACAGTTAAAAAACACTTAAAATAAAATTAATTTTCTCATAAGAATTAAAGGAAAAGAAAGAAACAAATTTCAGTGAGTGAGAGGAAAATCAAGTCATATACATTAGTCTTATACTGGTATTCTTAGTAAACATTTCTGGACAAAGTCAGTATGGTAAAATATTTTATATAGGAAATAATAACAAAATTACTGAAAATGTTCAGTTAAGTCCCCAAGACCTTAACCTGCAGGCATTGTAAATCTATTCTCCATCTTCATTTATAAGAATTGTTGCAAACCCAGTTTTTGTCATATTCACTCAATGACAAGCCAGATTTAGCATACTCTTCAATCTTGGCTGTGTTGTCTCGTCCCCCATATTTAATGAACATCTGCTACATATATGCCACTTTTCATATGGAATTAGAGGTGGCATTTGGGATGGTAATGCCCACATGAGTGAGTTTATTGTGTAAGTGGTAAGCTGGACTAATCATTTATGGACCAACCAACAAATCTGTAGGTTGTCAGTTGATACTTGCCCATGTGCAAAGCAGGGGTACCTGAAAAAGTAAAGACTTTCATTGTATTCTTTTATTTTTGTTTAGGTTTTTTTCTTGGAGGTAAGGAGTAAGGAAAACATTTGATCTAAGTTTCATAAAAACATAACTGTAGGTTGCATATTCTTTATAGAACTTGGAAAAAATAGTACTGAAGAGATATTTTACCAGTGTTAATAAGAAAAACACATTATAATACTACTTCAGCCACTGACAAACATTTTTATGCCAAATTGGTTTACATCTTATATAATTTTTGCCATTTTTAATAATTTCATCCATATAAATGGAACATAAATTTCTCAGTAATTGATAATTTCAAGAATAATAATCTAGGCGTGCCTGACTGGCTCAGTGGGTTAAAGTCTCTGCCTTTGGCTCAGGTCGTGATCCCGGGATACTGAGATGGAGCCCTGCACTGGGCTCTCTGCTCAGCAGGGAGCCTGCTTCCCTTTCTCTTTCTCTCTGCCTGCCTCTCTGCCTATGTGTGATCTCTGTCAAATAAATAAACAAAATCTTAAAAAAAAAAGAATAATAATCTAACCCATAATAATCAACTTTGGTATTTTTAGGACTGAGTTTATTTACAATATATGCATTCATGTAAAATGTTTATTTTGCAAGACCACATACAAACACTTATACATTAACATGTGAGAATGACTACTTATGTAGAAGTGGGGGAGTGAAATGGGGCGGGGATAAACACACAAACAAAACAAGTGAGAAGCTTTCCATAACTTACTGATAATATGACATGAACTGAGGAGTATGGTCAGCTCAACCCTCAGCATTTGAAATAAAACAAATATAATATGTTAAATAGTTAGATATGGTATTAGTGAAGATACGGAATTTCAGCTATCTATAAGTCCCATATTATCTGATTGCTTTCACAAGGGTAAGCATGCAGGAACTACAGAAAATCCTGTGTTTTTTTTTTTCCTTTTCCCCCATCTATATTGTTCTAAAAATTTTTATTGTATAAATTTTTACATTCTTGCAAAAGAAAGATCTAACCCTTCTGAGCTCATCACACTGAGATTCAATTAGTAGTCAGAGTTTTGTCAAACTTGTTTTATTTTTTCCTTTCTCCATGTCATACTGTGATTCTCATCTTAACATTTCACCCTGAAATCCTTCCGTATGTATCTCTAAAAATAGTATTTGCTTTTCACAATGTTCATGGTCAACACCACCCTAGGTGGGTGGATGTAGGAAAGGGGATTGGACTGCATCATGCTGTAAGTAGGGACATATTGTATTAATCGTCTCTCAACCTCTGGGTTCATGACTCCCCACTCCTTAAAAATTTTTTAAATGTATTTTTGGCAAATAAAAATTATATAGACTTAATATGTATCACCTGATGATTTAATATATATATATATATAATTGTAAGATGATTACCACAATTAAACTTACTAGCATAATCATCACCTCCCGTAGATACCATTTTGTGTGTATGCTTGAGAATCCTTGGGATCTACCCTCTTAGCAAATTTTGAGTATATTATTAACCATAGCCACCATTCTATATATTAGGTCTGTAGAACTTTTTCATCTTATAATTAAAGGTTTATGTCTTTTGGTCAATATTTCCCTTCTTGTCTTCAGGGCTCTGTCCCTTCAGGGCTCTGTACCACCATTTTACTTTCTGTTACTGTTAATTTGATTTCTTTCTCTGTACCACCATTTTACTTTCTGTTACTGTTAATTTGATTTCTTTTAGATTCCACATGTAAGTGACATCATGTGATATTTATCTTTCTGTGTCTGGTTTATTTCATTTAACATTATCCCCTCCAGGTTTACCTATGTTGTCACAAATGGTAGGATTTCCTTCTTTTAAAAGACTGAATAATGTTCATTGTATACATGTATTTATGTGCATGTGTATGTGTGTGTGTGTGTGTGTGTGTTAGGTTGTTTACACATCTTGGCTACTGTGGATAATGATGCAATCAACATGAGAGTGCTGATATCTCTTTGAGATTGTGATTTTATCTCCTTTGTATATATGCTCAGAAGTGGGATTGCTGGATCATGTGGTAATTCTATATTAATTTTTTGCGGAACCTCCATACTGTTTCCACTAATGGCTATACCAATTTATATTCCCACCGATAGTGCACAAGGGACCCATTTCTTCATACCTTTGTCAATACTTATTTTTTTACTTTTTGGTAGTAGCCATCCTAATTAGTATGAGGTAATATCTCATTGTGCTTTTGTTTTTCCCTGATGATTAAGTGATGTTGAACATCTTTTCATGTACATGTTGGCCATTTGTATGTCTTCTTTGAAACAATTTCTATGCAAGTCCTTTCCCCATTTTTTATTTATTTCTTTTTTTTTTTTTAAGATTTTATTTATTTATTTGACAGAGAGAGATTGTAAGTAGGAGAGAGAGAGGCAGAAGCAGGCTCCCTGCTGCGCAGAGAGCCTGATGTGGGGCTTGATTCTAGGACCCTGAGACCATGACCTGAGCTGAAGGCAGAGGCTTAACCCACTGAGCCACCCAGGCGCCCCTCTTTCCCCATTTTTAATTGTTTGGTTTTTGTCTGCTATTGAGCTATATTTTTGCTTATTGAGTTGTATTTCATTTCTTTGCCTTTGATGTCATAGCCAAAAACTGCCAAGACCAGTATCAAAAAGCTATTCCCTTATGTTTTCTTCTAGAACTTTCATAGTTTTATGTTTTATGTTGAAGTCCTTAATCAATTTGAGTTGATTTTGGGTATGATGTAAGACAAAGATCTGATTTCATCCTTTGGCATGTGTATATCCTATTTTCCCATCATCATTTGTTGAAGATAGCATCTTTTCCCTTTGTACATTATTGTTTCTTCTGTCATAATTAATTGACGGTATATGCATGAATTTATTTCTGAGCTCTGTATTCTGTTCCATTGGTCTATGGGTCTGTTAGATCAATATCATACTATTTTGATTACTGTAGTTTGATAATATAGTTTGAAATCTCTAAGTATGATCCCTCTAGCTTTGTTCCCCAGATTCAAGATTGTTTTAGCTGTCTGAGGTCTTTTGTGGTTTCAGATGAATTTTGGGATTGTTTTTTTTTTATTTAGGAAAGTGCCCCTGGAATTTTAGTAGGGATTGTTTTGATTCTGTAGATTGCTTTGTGTAGAATGGACATTTTAAATATGGGATATCATGAGGAAGTGGAGATGCAACATAGGGGGTTTCGGGGGTAGGAAAAGAATAAATGGAACAAGATGGGATCGGGAGGGAGACGAACCATAAGTGACTCTTAATCTCACAAAACAAACTGAGGGTTGCTGGGGCAAGGGGGGTCGGGAGAGGGGGGTGAGGTTATGGACATTGGGGAGGGTATGTGCTATGGTGAGTGCTGTGATGTGTGTAAACCTGGCAATTCACAGACCTGTACCCCTGGGGATAAAAATACATTATATGTTCATAAAAATAAATAAATAAATAAATAAATAAATAAATAAATAAATACCTGTAGCACATGCTAAAAAAATATATGGGATATCATTCCATTTATTTTTATCTCCTTAAATGTGCACTGTGGTGGGAATTGGTGGCCAGGAACTTGTCTTGCATTGTGTCAACAGGTAGCCAGAGAATCTTGCTGGCTGCTGAGTGGGGTGACTGTACTGAATCCTTGGGGCTGAGGCAGCTCCATCAGGGGTAAGGAGATGGGGCTGAGGATGGACTCAGACAAGAGGAAACTGCAAATTTGAAAGCCTGTGGGTGCTTCAGCAGAGAAAGCTTTAGAGGATCCAAGGCAACCATGCTGCTTGGTGGTTTTCTTGGTGGTGAAAGCTGACAAAGCAGACAATCAAGACTACACTAGATGTCACCATGGGGCTGATACTGGTAATCCTTGTCTTCCTTCCTTGTTTCTAGCTGTCTCCAGATGTCTCTGCTATACCATCTCTGTGTGGCGTGAAACCATCACATCTTCGTGCAGTGCCCTAAAAGGCTGGAGAAGCTGATCACTCACAAGCTCTTCTCTTTTTGCATAGTTATTCTCAGGCTTTTTACTCAATTGTGTTACTGAGGCTTCTTCTTTTTTTTTCTTTCAAGTTTTTATTTAAATTACAATTAGTTAACATATAGGGTCCTATCAGTTTCAGGTGTAGAATTTAGTGATTCATCACTATGTACAACATCCGGTATTCATCACAAGTACCCCCCCTTTTTAAAAAAGATTTTATTTATTTGACAGAGAGAGACACAGCGAGAGAGAGAGAGCACAAGCAGGAGTGGGAGAGGGAGAAGCAGGCCCCCTGCCAAGCAGGGAGCCCGATATGGAGCTAGATCCCAAGACCCTGGGATCATGACCTGAGCCGAAGGCTGATGCTTAATGACTAAGCCACCCAGGCGCCCCAATAAGTGCCCTTCTTGATACTCATCACCTACGTCACCCATCCTTCTGCCTACCTCCCCTCCAGCAAACTTTGTGCTCTGTGGGTATTGTTTGCCTCTCTCTCTTTTTATTCTCCTACGTTCATGGTTCATTTCTAAATTCCACATATGAGTGAAATCATTTGGTGTTTCTTTTTCTCTGACTGACGTATTCCACTTAACGTAACACATTTTAGCTCCCTCCATGTCACTGCAAGCGGCAAGTTTTTGTGACTTCCTTACTGAACTTCTGAGACATCCCAGAGGTATTTTTGTTCATGGGTAGCTATCTAAGTGTTGTTCTTTGTGGGGACGGCCACTGGAGTGTCCTACTCCTTCCCCTTCATGATGTCACTGCTTATTCTTTAAGTTTAATTAAAACCAGTCAGAATTCAACAGGTCCGATTGGTTAATGAGGTTTCTAGTTTGGGATGCCATCCTTCCATTGATTTTCTTCTAGAACTCTGGGATGGGTTGGGCCAACACTGTCGTGAGTGGCATTCCCATCTGCCTGCCCCTCGCCTCCAAACTGAAGCCCACCACTTCCTGCTGCCCCCATGTGTGTGGAGTCAACCTGCTGCTGTGTCTGCTCCTCAGTGCAGTTGTGGAGAAAGGATGATCTCATTCCAGAGGTGCCAGCTCTCATCAGCGGTGCACCTTCATTTTATATTCCCAAGACAAAGACATGGGACTAGGGACTCTTACGGTATCATCTATTTGTTCTGTTCTGAAATCAACTCACTCTACAGACCCTATCCCTGGGATCCATTCTAGACTTCCCTCTCTCTAAAAGTAATTTTCTTCCTAGAGCACTGTGCATCCTCTATGCCACTAAAGTTTGGTTGGAGAGTTTCGTTGAAGCTATTACAGGTTACCTTAACTCCTTGTCTTGAGATGCTAGGGTTGATGTGCCAGGTATTTTGCTTCCAAATGCTGTGTACTTTGTACTGAAATTAACTAATTTTTTATAATGAACATCTTTGCATAGAGGGACATAGGGGGATAATAGCCTGGTTGGGTCACAAAATATTTGTTACACCCTAATCCCAGGATGCTGGCTGACTATACTTCTTCCCTGTGATAGGTGCTGTTTTGCAGAGAAAATAAGTTGAGTTTCTTTCCATTAAAATGGACAGGAGAATGCATTTAGACACAAATGAATAAAATAATCCAGCGCATTTTTAGAACACTTAATTAAAAATACACTAAGAAGTAGATGTGTTTCTTCTCAATAACCTTACACATATGAGGATGTGTTGCGTAGGTGGTGAACTCTTTGGGATTGATTGGGGTGGTCTCCTGTGTCTTTTGAATCCCCCAGGGCAGTTTGTGGTCAAACCTCAATAAGCCATGATGACTGACTGCCTCTGGTGGCGAGTTTGTCACCTCTGAAAGTCAAAGGAACTCTTTGGGGACTCAGATACAATTTTGTTTCTTACAACAAAGAACTCGCTGTAGAGTTCTTAAAGACTCACTGCTTCATCTCTAAGCAAGGTGTTGCTAAGCAACTGAGAAGCTGGGTGGTAAAGGTCCAGATGAGCAGACCTTTTCTCCCTGGGCTGCTGCTCCCATAGCCTGCCTGATTTTTGCTGTCCTCTCCTAACTCCACATCTCAGGGTCTTCATGGGCCAGACTGAAATTTCCACTTCTCTAGTGGACAGGGCTGTCTTGCTGTATGTCTGTGAAATTGATACACACCATCTACACATATGACCAATTTCTGGTTTCTGTTCTTCTAACTTCTCGGTGGAGATAGGGAGTATAATCCACGTTTCCGGGTTTCCCCAAACTGGGAGCACATTAAGATCATAAGAACAGAACCAAGAGCAAGTCTTTCTTGGTCTTTGCTAGAATTGCTATGAATATACTCCTCTAATCTTCCAGCTAGTTCAGGAAGTCCCCAGAGGGCATCGTCTATGTGTTAGGAGCAGTGTTTTTATGCCTTTTATTTTCTGCCATTCTCTCCTTTTATGCTCTAGATGCTGGACTTGCAGGTTTATGATTTGCAGATAGGTACCTGAGGACCCTTCTGTCCTGTGCAGGGTTGATGGCCTTTGCCACGAGGCCTGTTGTGTTCCTGGAAAATTGTCCCTCACTTTAGTATGTGCACCAAGTTTCAGCATGCGGATGCGGTGTGTTCCCTGCGAAACTACTGAAATTGTCCACACTGGTTTCAAATCTGTGGTGTATTCAAGGTTATTTAGCTCTAGAGTAGTGTCACATTTACCAAAGTACAGTTTAATAACTAAACATAATATGAAAGGAACTTCATTTTTCACTTTTATCTGCAGAAGAATATTAATCCCCTGTAGCTCGCTCTTTCTTTCTTTCTTTCTTTCTTTGAAAGACAGAGATCACAAGTAGGCAGAAAGGCAGGCAGAGAGGAAGGGAAGCAGGTTCCCTGCTGAGTAGAGAGCCCGACACGGGGCTCGATCCCAGGACCCTGGGATCATGACCCGAGCCGAAGGCCCACTGAGCCACCCAGGTGCCCCTCCCCTGTAGCACTTCTTATACTCACTCCTTAGTTCTCTTGCATTTCATACTGCCAGGGGCTTCTCCTTCATCACACACAGCTATTACTAGACCCATCTGCTCTTACCTCCACTCTCCCTCTTCTTTTCTTTAATACTTCTTATCTTGTAGCTCCTTGGAAGGCTTGGTACTTCCCTTTATTCATCCTCTACATCCTGCCAGTGCTTATCCATCCTCAAATCCTACAAGATAAGATCTTCTCTTATTCTGAGAGCGAAGGGTGGGACAAGAGTTGATTGCACAAGAATTCTCTAGGGTGAGGCAGTGGGAAGGAGGTGTTTATGGCCAAGTTTGCATGAGTAGGTGTTAACCGGCTGCAGAGCAATTGCTTCAGTGGTAGAGCAGTCTGTGAGAGGCAATGAGCGAGAACTCTGGAGTCAAAACCTGACCTTCAGACTCTATCTTCACCACATACCAAGACCCTAAGCTAATTACCTAACATTGTTAAATTTCAATTTCCTTATCTTTAAAATGGGCTTTGGTATAAGATAATTCAGGTAAAGTGCTCAAAAATGTTAGCTGTTACCTTACTGGTTACCATCTTCTTTCTCTACATTCTGACAGTTCTGGTCTAGTTGCAGGGACCAGGGGGAATTGACCTGGAGCCAGGGGGCAGTCTGAAGAATATGGACTCTCCTATACTTGAACTCTTTCCTTCCGTTGACCATGGTTGGGCTCTTGTGTGTCCTGTGGTGCTTCTTCCCCAGGATGAGCTGCCTCCAAAATACTTTCGCAGAGACAAACCTGGGAGCAGCACTTCAGATTCCCTGCCAGGGCTGGACTTCTAGGGAATAGGTCATTCTAAGGACTCTTGATGCAAATGAGAAGACAATGGGCAAGAAGTCCTGAATCTGAGATTCTTGTTCTGGGTCCACACTGAGTAAATTGACAAATCACTTTTCATTGGGTCTCGGTTTCCCAATATCCTACATATTCAGAAAGTGAATATGTAGCAATAGAACATTTTATAAGATCTGCCCCCATTTTAAAAATTTTATTTATTTATTTAATATATATATATATATATATAGAGAGAGAGAGAGAGAGAGAGAGAAAAGAGGGGGGGCCGGTGGGGGCGGGGGAGGGAGAGGGAAAGAATCTCAAGTGGACTCCAGGCTCAGTGTAGAGCCCAATATGGGACTTGATGTGGGGCTTGATCTCATGACCCTGAGATCATGACCTGAGTTAAAACCAGGAGCTGGACGCTTCACCAACTGAGCCACACAGGTACCTTTATAAGACCTATTTTTTAAAACAATTGCACTTTTTATTATAGGAGCCACCGAATGCTGATTCCGTTCCATGGACTTTTGTTGTAGTCCTGTAGGTGAGCAGACTCCTGAATCTGGATGTTAGTCACTGTGCAAGCTCATTCTTCCCTCTGAACTTCCTCTCATTCCCAGAACATCATCAGAAGAATTGCTCTATGCATACATTTATGAACTATGAATCATGAACTTAGCCACGATAACTGAAGACAACCCAGGAAATTTTTATTAAGAGAGGAATAAAAAGTAATTTGGTACAAAGTACTTTTTCTCCTGCTCCAATATTTCTCAGCCTCTGTCAGTTCCACTGGGCAAGTAATGCACGCTGAGTCCTGCCTGTAGCCCACTGGCTTCATTGCCCTCGCTTTGTCATGGCTGCTGAAAACTGGCCACTGACGGTACCTCATTGTGCCTCTGATCCTTACTGTGCCAGGAATGAAAAATGTGCAAGTGGAATGTTCTTTCTCCTCCAAATGGTCACAAATGGCCTGTCACAGTGTAATAATGTATGTGAGCTTTCCCATAATGGTCAGAAAAGTTGGTTTGAATTTTGCAATCAATACTTTGTTAGCTTGTAGCATTTTACTCTATTAGAGCCTTTTCTCCAGGGGACATCTTTATCCCCTCAAAATGGATTCTCCAATTCTCCTTACCTTCCCAAAGCCTATCCACAGCCTTCTCTGATAACTCCAGCCTACTTAGACTACACCAAAGTTCTATTACTCTTAACCTTCTATTATCTTACGTTGTAATTCATTCTTTTAGTTGTAGGGCACTTTTTCCCTAAGCTAGACTGTTAGTTCTCTGAATAGGAATCATATGTTCTACCTCATTGTACTGGATAGATGGCAGTCATTAGTCATTTAGGTTATTGATAGATGTTTACAACCATAGTTAAGGGATGGATGAATAGAAGACCAAGATGGTATATTTTTCAGTTTTGCTATATAATGAGAAATCTCAAAAATCTCAGTAGCTTTCAGCAGTAAACATTTATTTCTCTTTCATAAGTCTGAGGATAGTCTGTGGTTTGGCTGATTTAGGGTGGGGTTGGCTAAGCCAGGCTGGATTCCAAGGTTTCTGGCTGGGCTCACTTCCTCCCTACATGTCTTAATTCTGGGACCCTGTCTGAAGGGGCAGAGGGTCTTCTTCAGTTAACATTCATGGGGCATGTTCTTCAACATAGATATTTCATGGCTCAGAGCAAATTGCATGGCTCAGCTGATATTAATGAAGTAGGGAAGTTTCTCCACCCACCCTGGGAAGAAGCACTACATTAGAAGTAAGTAGAAGTAAATAATTAGAAGTAAGTCAAATGCTAGGAACAAAAATCAAGCCATCATAGATGGCTAGGTCATTGTCTTTTTTTTTTTTTTTAAATCTTCTTCTGCTGGAACATTTTGTTGGTTAAGAAGGCTCATGGAGGGGCGCCTGGGTGGCTCAGTGGGTTAAGCCGCTACCTTTGGCTCAGGTCATGATCTCAGGATCCTGGGATCGAGTCCCGCATCGGGCTCTCTGCTCAGCAGGGAGCCTGCTTCCCTCTCTCTCTCTACCTGCCTCTCCATCTACTTGTGATCTCTCTCTGTCAAATAAATAAATAAAATCTTAAAAAAAAAAAAGAAGGCTCATGGAGCAGTAGGTCATTGTCCTTTGAATTGGAAAAGATGCTGGAAGATTATTCTCTCTAGCCCTTGCCTCCTGGTGTATAAACCTGCACTCCAAGTTTGTCCAAGAGTCAGCAGCATCAGCATAACCTGGGAGCTTGTTATAAGTGCAGAATGTCAGGTTCCACATGAGACTTGCTAAATCATAATCTTCATTGTAATAAAATATTCAAGTGATTCATATACACACTGAAATTTGAAATGGTCTAAAATAGCATTTTTAAAATAGTTTTCTTGAAAGACTAATAGGTGTTAAGTGAAGGAAAAATGTTTCCAAGATTAAATACATTTGGGGCATTTCAAAATTTCTCAAATCTTTCAACCCTCTGAGATGGAAGGTTTTACTCATTTCCTGGGGCTGCCATAACAAATTACTGCAAAGTGGGTGGCTAGAAAAAGCCCAAATGTTTTCTCTCACAATTCAGGAGGCCAGAAGTCCAAAATCAAGGGGTTGCCATGGTTGGCAAGGATCTGAAGTCTCTGAGGGAGAATCTATTCCATGATTCTCTCTTAGCTTCTGGTGCTTTCTGGCAGTTTTTGGTGTTCTTTGATTTGTAGCTACATCACTTGAATCTTTGCTTCTGTTATTACATGGGCTTCCTCCCTGTATGTGTCTATGTACGTCATTTGGTCTTCTTATAAGAATACCAGTCATTTAATTTAAGACCTACCCTATCTAGTATGATTCATTTAAAATACATATATCTGCTAGTACCGGATTTCCAAGTAAGATGAGATTCTGAGATCCTGGGTAGAAATGAATAATGGGAAGACATGGTTCAACTAAATCTAGAAGTAGAAGGGTAGGACGGAAGGAGGCATTCTCTTAACACAATTGGTCTGTGAACACTTTCTTCGAAGAAGAGCTTATGGTACAGACTTAGATGAGAATCTAAACCACCCTAGGCATATGGTTATTGATTTTCCTCTGAGAGTTTTCTGAGAATGAAACTCCACAGGGTCATTTTGTAGCCTCTTCCAAAGTGATCCCAAGTCTCACCTATAATTATTTATCAGAGGTGAAAAACTTGTAGCCTAAATATGGCCCTCATTAAATTTTGTTTGGTTATCTCATTAGATTCCATTGAGAAGTAGCACCACCTTTGGATGGGAATTTGATATGTTTATGAATTTGGGATGACTGATATTTAAAATAAACTTAAAAAATGCTAGTTTCTTGGCACAAAAATCTACTAAAATTTCTCCTTCAGTTCATACATGAGACTATAATGATACCTAATATGAAGCAAAATGTTGGGATTAGAGAAGGGCAAATTTGAATCATCTAGCCTCCATTTTTTGAGACAGAACAAATCACTGGCTCTGAAATCAGGGAAACTGTGTTCCTAGAGCACCAGAATGTAGTATTTGGGAACCATGGAAAGTCTTGCTGAATTAGGAATTACCTTGGGAATACAGAGCTTATTCTATTTAACTATGATGAAACATGTGCATTTTAAAGAAAAGTATCTCATTAGTATAATGTAAAGTCATGTGCAGTGGTAAGAAATAGTGCAAAGAGAACTGCACACCCTTTATTTGGATTCCCTTTAATGTAACATTTTGTAAACAATGACAAAAACAGTAACACACCTTATTACAATATCACAACGAAGGATTGACTTTGATAGAATTCAATAATCTTATTCAGAGCTCCCCAGTGTTACTGGTAGTCTTGTGTATGTGTGTGCATGTGTGTGTGTATGTGTGTGTATTTAGTTCTATAGAATTTTATCACATGAGTAGGTTGGTCTTTTCACCACCACAACCAAAATATAGAAGAGTTCCATCACCACAAGGAGCCCTCCTATTTTTTTTTAAAAACATGCATCTTGAATTAAATTCTCCCAACAAATTTTCCCGAGTCATCTATGCTCTGGAAATTATTCTGCTGGGAATGAATAGCCTCCCACATGAATTGGCTGGCAGAGAGTGCCAGTCAGCAGTTGTGCAACATCACAAAGTCAAACTGGACAGCATAGGAGGCAAACCCACGCCCTTGGCCTCCCTAGCATCAGGCACTAACTAACTGAGCTAACTGGCCAGAGATAAGGACTTCATTTCAAATAACAAATTAACAGTTTCCCATAACTCCATTAATGCATGGCTGTGATCCCATGAAATTGCATCTCTGACAAACTGGCTGCACTAAAATTTACTCTATGTAAAATGATTGTGCTAATTACTTTCTCTTTATGCTTTTATAATCGGCTGGCTGGCAATAACATTTGCAATGTAGTCATGCACTAATGAGAAAAGCCATCCAATCTCCTGCTGCAGGTCATTAGTAAATGGCTTAAGAGGTCAAAGGGTAACTTCCCCCTTTGGTGCAGTTGAAGAGGCTGGTGGAGCAAACATCTTTCCTTTTCCTTTTTAAGCTGTTTTACTTTTTTGAAGCCAGATTTGCTAACCAAATCTGGATATTGATAGAGGAGTGAGTCTGTCAAGGCCTTGGACCATTTAGAAGCACTCTCAACCCTTCTCTTTTTAGAACAGACCTCAGATATCTTGTAAAATTGGCAGTTTCTCTTCACTGTTTTCCACATCCTTCCATATTCCTCTTCCTTCCCCAACACACACATACACGCACACACACACAGTTCTAGCTTTGCTAGTTTATACCCTGACAAGTTTATACTAATGATTCTCAACAGGAATGATATTGTCCGATATGGTGTTCCATAACTTTGTTGGGGCATGCTTTTGGACTTTGCAATGAAAATGGCATAAAGCCAAGGATGTCAGACATCCTGCAATGCCTGGGGCAGTGGTGCACATTAGCAAATTGGTCCCCAACCCACAAGTCTTTCAGATTCCCCATCAATCATTCACACAGGTGAAAAATCTGCTTACGATGATCTGAACCTGGAACCTAACTTCATTATGCTACAAATGCAAAGTATTTTTGCATGGTTTTAATGGACACTGACTTTTCCAGGAATATAAGTGCTGTGTAAATGGACAAAAGATTACATTTTGTCTTATTTTTGGAATTTATGTTGTTCAACGCTTTGGAAAGCTCGTATTGTAGTGGTGAAGGTTATTGGGGAATTTAAGTTACTGACTGAGCATGTTTGTGTGGATCAGCATCTGGAGCCCATGCCCTCACGGCTATTCTGTCTATGAGTAAAAAGTTAGTTCTAAGGCCAATGCTGCAAAGGAGCCCTGGAAGTGCAGACCCAGGTGGACAGCCATATTATGTGACTCCGGGAGAAGAGGAGGAGGGGTGATGGTGGAGAAGCCCGGATTCTGTTGCATCATCTCTGCTGAGTCAATGTCCTTGGTGTTGGGAATGCAGCAGCCAATGAGGAAGGTGGAGGAGGCTGTGCTGTGTGGTAGTTGTGGGTATTTACTCAGTGAAAAGTCTGCTGAGTTCAAATTCCATCCCTAGCACTTAACCTTGTACAGATTGGTCAGCACTTCTGCCTCAGCTCCAAAATGGTATGATAGTGGCATCTCCTAGGTCCTTACGAGGTCCATGAAATAATGTATCCATCACTACTATTTTTCTGGTTGTCCTCAAGAAGCTTACACTTTACCATTCTTCATGTGTCCCTGAAGAAAATAACTGAGGGTCAGTGCTCTAGACATTATAAAGACAGGGACCCAAGAAGTTACATGCTTCCTCGACAGTAAAGAGTGGGAGCCATGTAGGCTGGGCCTGCATTCCACTTTCCACCATTTCCATTCAGGTAGAAGTGGGTCCTTTAGTAGGAACAGGGTCGGTTTAACTATTAGCTTTCAACTTTCTTTCTGTGATGAGGTGTAAACATTTTGTCAACCTTGCACATCACTTTAATTTTGTTTCTGATGTTGGAGATTTTTCTACCAACAATATTTACTAATGAGCATACTAGTTACTGGTGGTCTTTCATTTTTCCTGTATCTCTGAAGAATTGCCTCTTGTTTACAGGAGCAAAATGACTTTGACTTGCAGAGGTCTTCACACCCATTGGAGTGCAAGGCTTCCTTATGCCACCCTCTTTCACATTGTCATAGCTCATAGCTCTTAGGATTCTGTACTACACTTCCTTTTATATTATAACTCCAGTGATTTAGAATTCTCATTTGGACAAAGGTTGCAAAATAAGGCACATTATCATTATAGGTGGCTCTTAAATGGAATGCTTTAAAATCATGTGTCAATTTTAAGGTTACTTGGTAATTTTCTTAACTTACTTAGTAATTTTTTTAACTTACTTAGAAAAGAGGGAAAATGAATATGTTGGACATCGTCTTTTATAACCTACATAGCCCTGTGACAGTCTGACAGATTCCATAGATTCCCCCCTTTCTCCCTTTCACTCCTCTGTCCCTTTTTCTCATATATATATGTATATATATGTATATATATACGTAAACACCTGTAGCAACATACATAAATTTATATAAATCTTCAGAGGTTTCATAGATCTTTTTAACTCCATATACTCCAGGCCAAGAAAATGTCAAAATGGAACATCCTTGGACATGCAGTGCTAATGGCAAATACGTTATATATGTGAGCCAATATGTCAAAGATTTTATTTTAAACAAAACAGGTCAATATAGATTATATTGAAGCAACAGTCAACATGTATTTATTTCAATCATACTTTTAAACAACCCTTCAAAACCCACTTTTATTGATTGGGCCCCATTAAGTAGGATGCTGCCATTTTAACTTTCTATGCAACTATGGGCCAGACATCAGTGTTGCTGCACACAGAGAATTGCACATGATAACATTGTCAGCTCCATTAGTAAGTCTAGTAACCACTTTCCTACTGGTTCACTTACTTGAATCATCCTGTTTTCTTTCTTGGATTATCTTCCCATCATCCCTGCCTTTAATCAAGTGGAGTATGTCTCCTTTGTACAAATCAGCACTTTTTCCATTAGCTTGTGTAGTTGGATAATTTATTGAAATTTACTTTTAAGGTTTTTTTCTTTTTTTTTCTTTTTTACTGTCCACGTTCAAAGGAGTAGACAGTGTTTTGACCTCCTATGTCTTAGGAAGGGTTGGTTGCAGAGCAGAGAGTAGAAGTTGTCTATGGTGTTGTTTCTTGAGTTTGCAGAGCAGAGAGTAGAAGTTGTCTATGGTGTTGTTTCTTGAGTTTCCTATTCTGAAAGCTGGAGCAAGGGAGTTACGTTGGCAATGGAGGAAAGGGGAGAGAGAAAAGCAGTCTGACAGAGTAGAGGTGACTTCACCAAGATGTAAAGGGTTTGGCATGACCTTCGATGCCTGTAGTCACTTTCTCCTCAGTAACCTGGAGAGGAGATGGGAGCTTGGATTCTCCTTGGAGACAGGGGCAGGAAGGGCGTGACTGCTTGGTGTGTCTTCTATAAGGATAGGCTCGGACTCCCAGACACCTGTCCTGGGAAGAGTATTTAAGGGACTCTGTGTAGGTGAGCAGTGACTCCTGAGTACCAGACCAAATGCCTTAGGGAGTGTTTTCCTCATGCCTGGGACATTTACAAGGTTCTAAGGAGGATGGGTCTGAATAATGACCGCTAATGAATTTTATTCCAGACTGACCCTAAGGGTGCGGTGAGAGTCAGAATCCTATCTGTTGTAATTTCAAGATAATATATGAGAATCATATTATTATATGATATATAATCACACAGTGAGAATCATACACATACAGAAGATTCAGATGCAAGCCCTGCCTTTAAGGAGCTCACAGTGAGATGGGCAAAGTCAGACATAAACCCGATGCTGATATAGGCAGCGATCAAGAATTATCAAATTCAGGAGAAAGGAATAAAATTTGTTGGAGGGGATGGAGAAAAAATTTCATGGAAGAAATAGTTTTTCGAATATCCTTTGAAGAACTGATACGACTTAGATGTATGAAAATGAGGAGAAGGTCTCTCCAAGTGCAGGAATAATGTGAGCAGGAGCATAAAGGGCATTGTGAAGAGTAAGAGAGTAGTTCAATTAAACTGTGAGTTGCGACAGGGGATGGATGGGAAATATCTTTGGAAAGTTAAGCTAGAGACTTGCTGAAGGTTTCTAGAGGAGATGGAACGCTCTGCTAGAGAGACAGGTAGGGGATCAGTGGCCTATAGTGCACATGCCCTTGTGTAACTTTCTTAATCTCTTTGAGTCTCAGGGTCTTGTTTTTGTCTTTTATTTTTCGTTTTCAAATCTATAGAGTGGAGATAATATTATCTTGCAGGGTTGTCCCTAGAATTAGAATAATAATGATAATGACAACTCTATGATACAGCTACCATTTCTTTTTTTCAAAAATTTTATTTATTTATTAGAGAGAGAGAGCAAGCAGGGGGAGCAGCAGACAGAGGGAGAGGAAGGAACAGGCTTCCCTCTGAACAGAAAGCCCAACGTGGCGCTTGATCCCAGGACCCTGGGATCATGACCTGAGCTGAAGGCAGTTGCTCAACCAACAGAACCACCTATGTGGCCTGTGGCTACATTTCTCGAGCACCAAGCTGTCAGTGTATGGTATGTGCTGGTGTTCAATAAAAATGGCATTTTATGTTATATTTTACTGTATTACATATATATTATGATATTATATTGCCACTTGGCTATTCAGAGTGTGAGGAATCTGCAATATGTATATACTTTACTAATGCTAGACTTTTCTAACTCTCATCCAAATTTCTGCTTCCTTGCCCCTGAGCATATAACTCATTGAAATTAGGCCCAAGCATGTGCCTTGCAATGGCCAGTGCAATGTGAGTGAGGTTAACATGCTGCTTCTGTATGGCAGGCTTTGAGTGATGCCTTGGAACACAATGAAGCATTGTTTGAGTCAGTGGTGTTAGAAGGTGTTGAGCTTCTTCTGGTAGCCTGAGCATCTGAGTAATTAGGATGAGCTAGAGTCCTCTTCAGTCCCTGCTGAGCAGTGTAGACATGTAGTATGAAAGCGATATAAAAGGTACAAACCTTTGTTTTTTAAGTTGCTGAGATTTGGGAGATGTTTGTTATTGTAACATAACCTCCTATGTCTTGACTAATGCACCTTTGGAACAGTCCATCAATAGAGATGTAGAAGGTAGCTCTGTTTGACTTGAGAGGTGATGGGTTTCTCTCCTTAGCTCAATCTAGGTTAACTCTGATGACTCCCTCAGACCCTTCCGTTTCACACAGTCTCTGGACACTAAGTCTGTTTATCAATCCCCCCAACACTCCCCCCTTCAGGTTCTCTTTTTAATGCCTTAAGCTCATTCTTAAGCAGTTTTTGTGTTAATTTCAAAACCCACTGGTTTGATTGTTTTTCCTTCTTTATTTTTAGCTACAAACCCAGTCTATCTTCCTTTTGTTTCTTAATTGTCAATTGATCATCTACAGCAAAAACAACTGGAAGTGAATCCTATGTCACTAGAAGAACTGCTATTAATCTAAGCCACAATTATAATACTAATAGCATTATGGGATGTTTACCATGTAATAGGTATATGCTACCCCAGTGCTTTCCACATATCAGCTTATTTAATTTTTACAACACCCTGCAATGAAGTAAGTACAGCTATTAACCCAACTTTATAAACTTTATAGAAATGGAAGCACAAAGCTTCTATAACACTGCCAGGAAGGTGGATGGCCGGAAGTCAAACTCAAGTCAACTCAAGACTCTGGAGCCCTTACTTTTAAAATCTCTATCACCTTAGGGGCACCTGGGTGGCTCAGTGGGTTAAAGCCTCTGCCTTCGGCTCAGGTCATGATCCCAGGGTCCTGGGATCGAGCCCCACATCTGGCTCTCTGCTTAGCAGGGAGCCTGCTTCCTCCTTCTCTCTCTCTGCCTGCCTCTCAGCCTACTTGTAATCTCTGTCTGTCAAATAAATAAATAAAATCTTTAAAATCTTGATCACCTTAGATCTCTTTAGGGTCTGCTGTTATTTTATCAAAAGAATTTGTTTATTTGGTTACTGCTCTTGTCCTACCAGATATTCTTCAATATAGTCTGTCAAGCAAAAATTATTTGATGATTGCTTCTGTCCCTCTCCTTTTCTTCCACATGGCTTCGTATATACGAAGTCATATTTTCAAAGTCTCAAGGAAAGCATAATGTAGTTGAAGCAACTTCTTTGGAGTTTTATAAAATTATCTGAGAGCAATAGAATTCCACACTTATAGTCAAGTGCTAAATTATCTGGTACAGCCCAAGTCTGAATGAGCTAGAGAAGGGGGGAGATCAGTGTGGCCTAGAGGAAACCGAGCATGTTTCCCAGATCTGAGCCTTGAACAATTGCTGGAAATTGGACATAGAAGGGAGGCAGGAGTGACAAGCAGGAAGTAAGTTGAATCTGTGATTGATAAATGGATAATCGGAGATTTTGCTGAGAAAACATGATGGTAGCTAACCATCTCGGCATGCAGATGTGCTTGTAAGAGCTATTTCTTTGAAACCACTTTTCACTGTATCTTAAAATAACAACAGGGCCCCAAATTATAGATATAGAAATTATAGAAATAGAGCTCAGGAAGACAGATTTTTATGGGAAAGTATTATTCATAGGGAGTTAAAAGCTTTTATGCTTTATAGAAGCTCTTAAGGCTGGAGCAAATCTAACGTTCATTTATAGCTAACTCATTTATGCATTGCTAGAAGATTTTGTAAATGTAACCTCGGTTCTGCCCTTCCCTGAACTCTGAGTATACCCCAGGCTGTATTTGTTCATAAAGGTGAATTTCTTTTTGAAGAGCAATTCGATATAATTTTTGTTTCTCATGAAGCCTGTTTCTATGTGCGCACAATTTGCAAGTATCCAGGGCTCTGTTTTCTCCTTCTGTAATGAGAGAACTGTGCTTCTCTGACTGCCTGATTCCCAACCGCAGTCATGTTCCTGGAAAGAAAATGTGGCCACAGTTGGAAGCAAAATCTCTTGATTGGTTTTCCACCAAGTTTTGCCCCCATTTACTACTTAATCAGTTGTCTCCTGATCCAAGTGTATTTACTGAATCACCGGAGGGAATCCAGTAAGCCACCTCTTTCAATGCCCTACTTTTATTCAGTTTAGAGCGGCAAGGAGTTCTAGGAAACCATGTGCTCCAACCGGTTTAATTTATAGGTGAAGCTCTGGGGTCTGGAAGAGGTGAGCTTCTCCCACTTGCCCATAGCTGCTGGTGACAGAGGTGGGGACTTGGCTCTCTGGCCATCAGCCCAGTCTTGGCTGCGTGTCCTGGTCAGATTGTGCTCTGAGAATTGAGGACGGATTAATGTCTGGTTGATTGTTAAAGACTTTCAAAGAAAAAGGGAACACGGGGAAGCAGATTATGTAATTCAGGAGTTTTCTTTGTTTGATCCTTCCACAAATCAAGGCTTTTTAAAACTCTTGATTGTTTCTTTGTGGATGGAGATAGAGGGCCAGGTTGTGAAGGGAATAGATATTGTCTTTTATAAAATGATACATTAATCAGCAAGCATCTCCTGAGCATGGACTCTGTTCCTAGCCCTCTCTCAGGTGCTTCATGGAGGTCAAACCATGGCCCTGACTTGAAAGGATGGTGCAGTGTATTTCAGGGAGGCACACTTGAGTAATAGCAAGGAAAAGTATGTTAATTAGAGGGTCGGTTCCTGCAAAGGGGCTCCTGGAGCCAGCTGGGGAACCTTCAAGGAAGAAATGAGAGTTCAGTGGTATCCAATGACAACCATGTGAAGAGATTACAATGGTGCCTCCACCCACCCTTGGTCTCTCTCTCCAGACTCTGTCATCTCTATGTCTACACATACCCACCTATGTTCATGATTTTCCAGAGTGGGTTCTAGTTTCAGCTAAATTTCCTTTCATTAAATTATGTAATTTATTGTCCATCCAAATGTGATTTAATTTTTAATACCACTTCAGGCTTTCTATATACGTTCGAAAGAAGAAAATGCTCTCTCAGAACAAATGGGACATTTTCTCTGGTTTAGAGAATAAGGTTGCCGTCCTCATTATTTGCCTTTATGATTTTTTAAGTCTACTGTTTTCCATTTCTGTGAGATTTTATAGTTGGAATGTGATTTCTCAAAAATTATTTTGATCATAAAAGCAAACTTTAAGGAAGGTAGAATATTGTTAATATTGCTGTTTTAGAGAGGAAGAGACAGATTCAGTGAGGTTAACTGCTTTGTTCATAAATATATGACTGAATGAAAACTGTGGGATGTGAACACAGACCCTCTGAGTTCCAGTTGAGGGCTCTTTTTCTCAACTTACTGATTAATATTTTTAATTGGTATTTTATTCTTTGGTTCTTATCCTCTGTTTTCCTTAAGAATTCTGGAAAGGTAAAACCAGATAATTTATTACTGTTTTTATAGTACTATTCTAAGTATATTTTTCAGAGTCTAGAGTCAATGAAACTTTCAGAACTGCAAAATTTATTATTAGTTCAAGCCCTGGTCTTTTGGTTGACTTTTGACTACCCTGAACTGATCCCGTCTGTAAACTTCTTTGCAGTTATGCTGAATCCACGCGTGTATTCCAATTTTACATTTTTTGATTGCTTCCCACTTTCTTGTTTTCACTCAGGCTCTGAAGAAATTGAGAAATTGCATAGCACTCTTTATATCCATGGTGGATAGTGGAAAACTTTTTGCATTTTCGAAAAAGTCACCAATGCCACTTTCCACAACAGTCGACATTGCAGAGATGTGATGTCTGAAACTTAGAAAATAACAGCACAGAAGAATGTGTGCATTTTCAATGTTTCTTACCACGTATAATCTCTGAAGGCATTTTTTCCTGTGACAAAGTCATGAAACAGATTTCTTGTTTTTTGTTTAAGGCCAGTTGAGTGCCATAATTTACTTCTTTTATATAGAGTCCTAAACTAGGCACTTGTTTATGTGTGGGGAATGAGGGCTAGAAGAGAAATTGAAGACATGGTCACTGTTCTTGGAGAATGCACAATTTAGCTGAGGAAACAGAATACACCTTCTTGCAAGTTGTGTAAGAATCGATAGTCACTGCTCTATTTACTTCAGTAGAATTCATTCTGTCTTCTACAATATAACGAGTAAGACCCTTCTGTGTGACTAAAGGACATGGATAATATTTTCTTTGACCTCTTGGTGCTCACACTCTGCCTGGAGAGATTTCTCATTCAGTTTTCAAATAATTAAAAGTCAATGTGACATGAATGACTTAAGATGGAAACAATGCTCAAGTGAAGGAAAGAGCATTTCTGACATCTAATCATGAGGATGTTCTTGGAAAAGTTCAGATTTGAAGAATGGATAGGATTTTTGAGAAGTGAATTTGGAGAGAAAAGCACTAGCATGTAGAAAACTGAATAAATGAATGAATGAATGAATGAACAGAGGCTGGAATATCAGGGTAAGCTGAGGCCAGTATGGCTGGGACACAAATGCATGGTGGTAGGGTAGGGGGAAGGGCTGGGAGTATAACATGTCAGAACCTTTGCAACTCAGTGCTTTCCCATTCATGATTTTGCTGTAACCAAAAAGAAGTGACTATGTGTATTGTTTTTTTAATTTTTAATTTTTTTAAGGAAATTGTTGCCCAGATAAACTGACTAGTTTAAGGGTGGGTTGTTAGGGCTCAGGCAAATGGCAGGCACATAGTTTTTGTGCTTACATCTTAGACTCAGATGATTCTGCTTGTTTATCCATCTATTTGCAAAAACTTTCAACAATCCAGAAACATCTCTCTTTATGGCCAGAAACAAGTTAAGTTTACCTTTGGAAGGGTCCACACTGGTCAAAGAACAGTGTATTGATTATGTGGTTGGGTTTCAACAACATGTTTATGAAGTTTGAGTGTTGATACAAACTTTCAAAGCAACATCTGGCTGGCATGTTCCAGAATGGTCATTCTGGATGACTGCAGGTGTTTGTTTTTTTCTGGTCAATGCCCAGTCCTGTCAGTTTTTAAATATTTTTAATGTCTTCCCCAAATATAAGCACAAGTGAAATACCACTTACCACTACTTTTTACAACTACTACATTGAGAAAATGCTGTATTGGTGACATGTCAAAGTCATCAGTACATCCTATTACATTGAATGGGAATAATTTTTACTAAAATCCTGATTGCTGTATGGGTAAATGCATTAGAAACTCATAATAGTGAAATCATGCTGGATACTTGAACCATTTAAGTAGGTTTTGCATTGCTGTTAGGATCGTGTGAATAAGATGAGATAACAAATTGAAGTTGCCTCTCCTGTATCTGTGGCGTGTTACATGTTTTTTCAGGTCCTGGAACCAGACAGACTGAGTTCAAATCTTGGCGCAGCCATTTGTTAGCTGTGTGATCTTGGGCAAGTTTCTTAACTGCTCTGCTAAACGAATATAACAGTTGTAGGTAATTGGAATAAGTCAAGCAGAGAAAGTAAATTATCATATGGTTTCACTGATTTGGGGAATATAAGGAATGGCATGGAAGACATTAAAAGAAGGAAGGGAAGAATGAAGGGGGGGAGGAAACTGGAGGGGGAGAAGAACCATGAAAGACTATGGACTCTGAGAAACGAACTGAAAGTTTTAAAGGGGAGGGGGGAAGGGGATGGGTGAGCCCAGTGATAGGTATTATGGAGGACACATGTTGAATGGAGCACTGAGTGTTGTACACAAACAGTGAATCATGGAACATTACATCAAAAACTAATGTTGTGTTGTGTGCTGACTAACATAACACAATAATAATAATAAAAAGAAATGGTAGGTACAGAATAAAAAAAAAAACCCAAACCAAAAAACTGTTCAGAGGATTAAGTAATTTGACAGGTGATAAGTCTTTAGAGAAGCTTTTGGTACATAGTTAGTGCTCATTAAATGTTAGTAAGTATCATATCCTTATGACTGCACTGTTTATTTGGAAAACAACTAGGGAGTGCATTGGTATAAAATTCACATATAGATGAGGAAGAGTGAATATGTGTTTTCTTATAATACTTTTTATAATTATACTATCATTTTTATTACACATGAAGATCTTGATTACCAGAAGTAGGTTACATTTTATACTGAAATTCCCCGAATGAAGTGAACAATTGCTTTTCTAACCTCACCCTCACCCTACTTCCTGTGGGGGATGCTGGCTGGGCATTGTGCACAGTCGCTTTTTCATGTTCTGGGGATTAAGCTGTCTACTCACCATCGCATAGCTCATGCCCAAATGTGAGAAGGAGTCTTCCCACCCTAGAAGGGGCGGACTGTAGTGCTCTCCACCATCCTGGTGGGACAGTCTGCTGAGATGGCGGAGGAGAGACACACAGGGTTCTATTTGAAGAACAAGCTATAGGGCCAAGCATCTAGAGGCTGTCTGGTGGTTAAGAGCAGAAGGAGGTTGTCAATTTTTCCTGAATGCATTAGAGCAAAGCCAATCCTTCTTGGAAAACAGGTGATAACAATTCAGTCTTCAGATTAACTCACAGAATTCAAGCTTTCTCCTAGATGGATGAGCATTCTAGGCAGAAGGAACTGAATGTGTAAAGATGTTGAAGTATGGCTTTTGGGGGGATGGCAAGGACTTCTGTGTGGTTGGAGCACAGACTAGCAGACTCAGAGGAGGGCAGGAGAGGAACTGGAAAGAAGACCGTGCCAGGTGCAGGAATAACAACACTATCAGATATTAATTGAACATCAGGTGTGTGTCAGGCACTGCCTCAGTAAAAAAGGTGGTCACAACCTCTTGTTTTCACTGAACTTATGGAACATGAAGGACCTTGACTAGCAGGCTAAGCAGTTTGGATCGTATTTTGAAGATTATGTGGACTGATGAAAGTGTTTTAAGTGATGGAATGACATGCTTAGAAAAGCATTTGAAAGGCTGCTCTGATGGAAGGGCAGCCAGTGAAAGCTTCATTGCCTAGAAGGCCACTGCAAATGCCCACGCAAGAAATGGTAAAGACTTCACTGGCAGTGACCAAAGCAGAGATATTTAGGAAGCAGAATTGATGGGATTTGATGAAAAATTTTATGCGGGTAGTGAGGTAGAAGGAGAAGGATAAGATGACTCTCAGGAGTCTATCTTGGACAACTGGTTACACACTGAACAAACATGCAAATCTGTGATATATAAAGCTTCTAGAAGCCCAACCTATTGAAGAATATGTACTCATAATGCTGGATGTGTTAAACAATTTGCCCGGTGCTTGAAAGGGAATAGGTGCTTAATGCCTGTCAGTAGAGGGAAAGATAATATCCTGAGTTTATTACATTTTATCACTTCCTGTTCAGCCAGGTACAAAACCTAAGCACCATATCCCAGTATTTAAGAGTGAGGCAATACGCAAGAACAGCAAGAAGAGAAATTGAAAACATCACTATTCTTCAAGAGTGTGTAACTCAGTAGAAGAGACACAGTATACCCTTCAGCAAGTGGCATAAGAATCACTGGTCACTATTCTATACACTTGGGTAGAATTCAATTGGATTTGCAAAATACAATGAGTAAGTGTCTTCCATGTGACATAAAGCCATAAATATGCTCAGTATGTTTAAATCTGCTCAATATTGCAAGCATTTCTTTTTAGACTTTGCCCTGAAGAATGGTGTTTCATCCCCCTCTTCTAGGCTGGTGTACTTGCTAGTTCCCAGAACTTTTCTTACTTGGATTATTATACAATCCCTCTACTTGGGTACTAGTCAATGTTTCTATTTTGCTTTAGAAGTCAAAAAATCCTTTCAGTATTCACTAGTTAACTTGCCACCGATTTGATAATTTCCCACCACCTAGTGATGTCTCTTCCTTCATTTCCTTGATTTTATTTTTCAAAAATTTCTTGTTACTGCTTTTCACACATTATCTTCTATTCACAGCCATACAAATCAACTGTCCTTGAAGTCAGCGTCATTAATTATAGAAGAGAAACCAATTTCAGATGCTCAGCTCAGAGGACGTTTTCTAGAACTTTTTGAACTTTTCTGTAGTGCTGTAGTTTATATTATAAGCCCCTGTTCCATCAGGTAGCAGAGACAATGTCCTTGCAGAGATCACTGGGTCTTTGTTGGCATTTTCCCATACTGGCACCAGCACTGGGCTGGTGATTAGGAGGAAATCTAGACATGGGGATAATTTGGCTGTCATGTTCTAAAGTCTTTAGCAAGCTTCCCTCTTTATGAGACCCACAGTAGTGATTTTGAACACAGAGAGTTTTCAGAGACACCGTAGGAGACAAAGAGTCAGATTCATGGAGAGGGATTGGAGATCAAGGAACTGGTTTCCTAAAAATATCTTCCTAGGTCTAGATCAATGAATTCTCAAACTTTGGTGTGTGGCAGAATTGTCTCATGGGTTTTAGGAAACAGAGTATTGGGCTTCACCCACAATCAGGTTCTCATTCAGGAGGGCTGGATGGGGTGAATCCTGATTTTTGCATTTCCAACAGGTTCCCAAGGAATGCTGCAGCTGTTGCTGGACTGAGGACCCCAGTTTGAGAACCACTGCTCTATGTGGTCCACACTTTGCTGCATTTGGGAATCATCTTATTAGCTTTTAAAAATCTCAATGCTGAGACTATACCCTCTGCCAAATCTATCAAACATCTGGGGGTGGGAAGCAGGCATCAGTAATGCTCAAAGCTTCCTGTGTGATTCCAGGGTGCTCCCAAAGTGGAAACCAGTTCTCTAATCCTCTGATCCCCAAACATCAATGGGTATTCAGGTCACCTAGGCATTTCGTTAAAATGCAGATTCTGATTTGGTAGGTCTAAGGTGGAGCTGACATTGGGCATTTCTGTCTTTTTGTGTGTGTGTGTGTGAGATATAATTTACATACAAGAAAATGCACTATTTTTAAGTGAGGAGTTTGATGAGCTTTGACAAATGTGCACTCCTGTGTCAGCACTACACAATCAAGGGTATAGAACATGTCTGCTGCTCTTAATAGTTTCCCCACAGCCAATCCCCCCATTCCTGACTCCCACCCCAGGCAATCACTAATCTGCTTCCTATCACTATAGAAGAATCTCTCCTTCTAGAATTTCACATAAATGGAATTATACACTAGGTGCTGTCCAATGTGTAGCTTCATTTGCTTGCTCAATAGAGATTCTTCACTTCTTTTTTTTTTTTTTTTTTAATTTTTTTATTTTTATAAACATATATTTTTATCCCCAGGGGTACAGGTCTGTGAATCACCAGGTTTACACACTTCACAGCACTCACCAAATCACATACCCTCCCCAATGTCCATAATCCCACCCCCTTCTCCCAAACCCCCTCCCCCCGGCAACCCTCAGTTTGTTTTGTGAGATTAAGAGCAGCAATGTCCACAATAGCCAAACTATGGAAAGATTCTTCACTTCTAATAAGATCTCAGTTATGCTAACCACATTTCCCTCTTTAAAGTAAGGCACTCAAGGATTCGGGGAAGAATTTTGGACTTCACAACTTTTAACCAGAGACTTAACCATGAGTGGCATTTGTCACATAAGATGTATTGAAATGATTTTTAATGTTTAGTATTGACTATTCAAAGAACAGAATATTCTGCACCAACCAGAAGCTATTAGGGAACAGAGTGAGTTCAGCCTGTGAGAAGCATGAGAGCCCTGGGAGAGGTGCAGAGTGCAGACAGCAGGAGGAGCCCAGGAAGGCAGCCTGGATGGAAGTGGAGGTCTGGCTGCCCCTGCAGCTCCACCAGGGCTCTGCGTCCTCAACGTTGTGCACGTTTGCCCTCATTTCAGCTTTTACACCTCTATATCCGGATGATAAGGTGCTTCTTTTCTTGGCTTTGACAATTTGGGGAATTGCAAAGCTCAGGAGGAGGTAAGATAAGATGCCTGCAACTGCATTTTAGAAAAATGATGTGTAATATCCACTTTATGACATCTAAATGAGGTCCTTCTGTTTCCCTGGGTCGTGCCCACTGCTAACTTTGATACACTTGCATGCTTGCACCCGTCTTTCATCTTGTCACCAAATTTAAAGAATACTTTGTTTGTTTTTATCTATCATGTCCCTTGTTAGATGAGAGTATATATTTTATATTTCTTATTAAATGGTAACAGTTATTTCTGAAGGTTGATAATTTATAGCTTCATGACTAGGAACTAACTAAAGAGGGTTGGGGGGAGAAATAGGCCATTTGTTTTATTATGTTCTGGGAACTGATTATGGGTATAAAAATATAAAACAACTCATACATCCACCAGAGCTTATTGTATTATCAGGTAATACACCTGCCTCTCTGATAAATAGGACTCAGTAGAACAGTTAATAAAAGCCTGAGAGTTATTTGGTGCAGAAATACAACAGTATAAAGCTACTCAAATTCAGTCTACAGTGATTTTTTTTCCATCATAAGAAAGGCCCTGGAATTCTAACAGCTATAGAAGGCACTGCTTTCCCCGTCATCAGAAGAGAGAGAGGACATTTCATGTTTCACAAGGAATCTTTCAGGAATCTTAGTCCCAGGATCTGGATCCTTTTGTAAACACACAAAGAGAAAATCCATACCCTCACCCTGCCCACCATCACACTATGCATGGCTTTGCATTTTTACAGAGCTCTTCTGTAGACGTGATCTCTGGATTCTCACAAACCCCTGCACATTAGGCTGCACAGGCCCCATTTCCATTAAGCTGATGAAGACATGAGACCCAGAGTTATCAAGGGACTTAGCCAGACCCACAGGCTCCCGAGTGAGAAGCCAGCTCCGGAACTCTGGCCAGCCACCACCTCCACAATGTGTGAAAAAACACATTTGTGATAAACTCAAAGATACGTGTAAAAGTGTGTTTTACACATGGTGGATGACAGAAGTCTTGGGTTAGAAGAGACAACAAAAGATTGTTGTGATGATCACTTTGCTAGCTAGAAACCGCTTTCTATACAGCCCAGGATACCACTGTCTGTTCAGCTGAAATTCCTGAGATACTCTGTCTTTTGTGGTGACTCTTTCTGAATTTTCTCTTTTTTTTTTTTGTTACTAGATTCTTATTTTCTGACCAAAATAATTTGTACGTACTATAGACTTCTTTTCTTGTTTCATTCTCCTGGAATCTGGGATCTGATGCTCCAGACACAGTTCTCAGGTAGATGGCAAAAATAAGGTCACCTTATAATAATAATAATGATAATAATAATAATAATAATAATAAAAGACTTATAGCTCCAAAGGCACTTCACCTGCCCCATTGCTTTAATCCATTGAACAGTTCCTTGTAGAGAACAGTTCTTTTTGCCTGTTAGCCCATTTCACAGATGTGGAATGCAGAGACAGAAGAGGTCAAGTGACTTGTTCAGGATGCACAGTGAATTAATACCTGGGACTTAACCCCCCACCCCAAGTTTTATGTCTACAAACCTAGTGCTATTTTTTTTTCTTTCTTTTCTCTTTTTTAGAGGGTGGCGAAGGGCAGAGGCAGAGGGAGAAGCAGACTTCCTGCTGAATGCAGAGCTCAACACATGGCCTAATCCCAGGACCCTGAGATCATGGCCTGAGCTGAAATCAAGAGTGAAATGCTTAACCAACTGAGCCACCCAGGTGCTCTAGCGTTCTAGTTCCAGGCTTTGGTTTCTCTTTCTTTTACTTGATTGTTTTTTTTTTCTTTCAATATAATTTTTTATTTTTTATAAACATATATTTTTATCCCCAGGGGTACAGGTCTGTGAATCACCAGGTTTACACACTTGAAATGGTGTTAATTGTAAGTTCATTATTTAAGGAATTTCTTTCCTGATGATTACTTTCCTTCGTCTTGATTTTGTGGTCAATTAATGAACAGTTTTGTGGCATAAAAATGACAAATGTTACATTAGTCATTAAAGGAAAAATAACAAAATTTTAATTTGAAGTTTAAACACATGTATGGAAATACCAGCAAGAACTTTTGAAATGAAGCCTCAATACAGAAGGGTATATGGTGCTTTGGAAAGGGCAGCTTGAGATGAACACTTCTGTAGGAGTGCTACCATCAGTGTTCACTCTAACAATGGAAGCAAGTGACCTTGATATCTTGTGATATTTAAAGACTCAATTCAATTCTCAAAACAAATCCTTGCTCTGGTAATTTTAGTATCAGTCTGGAATTAAGTGGGGGGACATACGTGACATCAAATCTATGGATTTCAATCATTTTCACCAATATCATATAGTAGAAAGAGCCTGGACTTGGCAACTAGAAAACCCAGGATCTTACTTGCCTTCTGAAGCTCTATGATTCTCAAATAAGTCACTTACCTACTTTGAGCCTTTATTTCTGTGAGGTCATTTTTTCCCTTAGCAAGTGGTCATTCTGGAATTTCTCTTGCCTTAGCCTGTCTTGTGGACCTAGGGAGAATGCAAGGACCTGGAGCATGGTGCATCTGGGTGAGTAGTAGGGCACTTTGGAAAGATGTATCATGAAGAAGTGCATAGTTGGAGCCAACAAAAATAATTCAGAAACAGCATGCATATGATGAAAGCCGAGAGACAGGGAGAGACAGAGAAAGAGAGAGAGGGAAAGAGAAAAATTGGATAGAAACAGCAACTGAAGGTGTTCAAATGGAGTTAAGATCAGAATTTTCCATATTTGAGAAGAAACTTGATTGTGATGGATGAAAGCTATTGTGATTCTAAAAGCTATTGGCATGGCAGAGAGTTCTTTCCTTTTTTTTTTTTTTTAAAGATTTTATTTGCTTATTAGAGAGAGAGAGTGCAAGAGAGATCACAGAGTGTAAGGGAGAGGGAAAAAGCAGACTTGCTGCTGAGCAGAGAGTCTGATCCATCCCAGGACCCTGAGATTATGACCTGAGCCAAAGGCAGATGCTTAACCAACTGAGACACCCAGGCGCCCTGGCAATGGGTTCATTAAAAGAAATGGGGTTAGCACATAGACCAGTGGAACAGAATAGAGAGCCCAGATATGGACCCTTAACTCTATGGTCAAATAATCTTTGAAAAAGCAGGGGAAAATATACAGTGGAAAAAAAGACAGTCTTTTCAATAAATGGTGCTGAGAAAATTGGACAGCTATGTATAGAAGAATGAAACACGACCATTCTCTTATACCATACACAAAGATAAACTCGAAATGGTTAAAAGACCTCAAGGTGAGGCAGGAATCTATCAAAATCCTAGAGGAGAACAGAGGCAGTAACCTCTTTGACGTCAGCCACAGCAACTTCTTTCAAGACGTGTCTCCAAAGGCAAAGGAAAAAAAAGCAAAAATGAACTTTTGGGGCTTCATTGAGATCAAAAGTTTCTGCACAGCAAAGGAAACAGTCAACAAAACAAAGAGGCAACTCACGGAATGGGAGAAGATATTCACAAATGACACTACAAAGGGCTGATATCTAAGATCTATAAAGAACTCTGCAAAGTCAACACACACAAAACAGATAGTCATGTCAAAAAATGGGCAGAAGACTTGAACAGATACTTCTCCAAAGAAGACATACAAATGGCTAGCAGACTCATGAAAAAAATGTTTGTCATCATTAGCCATCAGGGATATTCAAATCAAAACCACAGTGAGATACACCTTCCCAGTTAGAATGGTCAACAATACAGTAAACAACATGTGTTGGAGAGGATGTGGAGAGAGGAGAACCCTTTTACACTGTTGGTGGGAATGCACATTGGTGCAGCCACTTTGGAAAACAGCATGGTGATTCCTTAAGATATTCAAAATAGAGCTACCTTATAACCCTGTAATTGCACTACTGGGTATTTATCCCAAAGATACAGATGTACTGAAAAGAAGGGCCATCTGTACCCCAATGTTCATAGCAGCAGTGACTACAGTCGCCAAACTGTGGAAAGAGCCAAGATGCCCTTCAACAGAATAATGGATAAAGAAGATATGGTCCATATATACAATGGAGTATTATGCCTCCATCAGAAAGGATGAATAACCAACTTTTATATCAGCATGGACAGGACTGGAGGAGATTATGTTGAGTGAAATAAGTCAGGCAGAGAGAGTCAATTATCATATGTTTTCACTTACTTGTGCAGCATAAGGAATAACACAAAATAACTGTTGTAATAACTGTAATTTTTATTACATCTTTATTACAATAATAACTTCAACTTCTTAATGTTTCCCTGAATTTTTTTGAACTTTAGATTAATTTTGGGAACCAAACAGTTTTATTTTTGAAACTAAAATAAAGCATTTGCATTAGAGTAAAGCTCTCATATTCATTCTTGCTCATTTTCTTCTGTTACATTTACATAAAATAAAACATAACATTCTTGAATAAAATTATTAATAGGTAACTTTTCTCTTGCAGGTGGGTTTATTCTTTGAGCTCTGCTGCTTGCAAAAATGCAGTAATCGGCTCCTCTCATTTTCCTGTGTTATTTGGAGATTGAGGGGAAAAGTGAGTTGAGGGAAATCGGAGTGGGAGACAAACCATGAGAGACTGTGGACTCTGAGAAACAAACTGAGGGTTTTGGAGGGCAGGGGAGTGGGGCATTGGGTGAGCCTAGTGGTGGGTATTAAGGAGGGCACATATTGCATGGAGTACTGGGTGTGGTGCCTAAACAATGAATTTTGGAACACTGACAAAAAATAAAATTAAACTAAAAAAAAAAAAAAAGAAATGGGGTTGGCATTATCTTTGTAAAACAAGGAACTATATCACCACCTCATTTGCAAATACTATAAAGTTTTAATACCAAGTGTTGGTGACACTTGGAATAAGAGTAACTCTCATATGCTGTTAGTGGAAGTATAAATTAGTACTGCCATTGATATTATTTATTAAAGTTGAAAATATGCAAGCCCTATGACTGATTTCACTCTCCAAAAATTCTTGCAAATGAGCACAAGGCTGTATGTGTAAGAATGTTCATAGCAGCGGACTGTTCTTAATACCCATAAATGGGAAGAGAAATCTCTACCAATAATAGAATGTCCCTTATTAGTAGAATGAACAGATAAAGTAAACTCTAGTCAAAAGATAGATTAATCTATTAAATTATGAAAATACATGAACTATAGCTATAGGCACGAACATATGGGGGTCTCACAGACACAGTGTCAAGCATAAAAAAGGAAGATATTCCCTATATTTAGAGTTTGAGGGATGAAGCAAAACTAAATTATTTTTCTTAGAAATGCAAAGCATACATAAGTCATAAAACCATAAATAAAAGCCAGGAAATAATTATTATATTGTTATTAAATTATTAATGTAAGTATTATATTATTATAAAATTATTATATGATTATTAAATCATTAAATATATTATTATTAAATAATACTATTATTATTATAAAAGTTAGGATTTTGATTACCTCTAGGGAGAGGGATTGATTTTGATTAGGGAGGGACATGACAGATGGGCTCTGGAAACTGGCAGTGTGCCTGTTTTGTGGTTATCTGGGTACGCACTTTGTATAGTCATAGTCTTTAAGCCCTATGTGTATGTTCTATGTCCTCTTCCACATGTTTGGTATGTTCACACTCCTAAAAGAGAAACTAATGATTGCTTCTAAGTGTATGCATTCATGTGTCTGCATATGTATACATTCAGTGCATATTGGAAGATTTTGCATGGTTTCAGGGTCACTATTCCTCATATTCATACTTTTCGTACAAGATAAAGGATAGAGAAAGAAAATGTGCTGGAGACTGGTTAAGGATACATGGACCCCAGACATTTTGTGGAATTTTTGTTTGTTTATTTGTTTAATATCAATGTTTTCAATTTTCCTTTGTTGCCATTTTACCCCCCCCCCACCCTCGAAGTAGAAGGAAGATAACAAAGCTTAGACATTGTTAACTCTGATTATTAGATAACTAGATTACTGGAATGTTATTATGTTAGACTTACAAGTAGAAGACCAAAAATTTTGTTGTTCAATTTGGGATACTCTTGAAAGTGAAAGGCAGCACCATTAACTGAGATATAAACCCAACATGTCTATGGCAAATAGGATTGTATAGTGACTCTACCTAGGACAACCTGTGGAGAATCCATTGTCTTACCCCACATGAGAGAAAAGTTCTCTTTAATCAAATGAGAAGTATGATTTCCCAAAGAATCCTGAGGAAAGATACTGAAGGAAGCTTCTTGTTTTCCCCAGAATTATCAACTCTGATGCCTGTTATGGCAATTGTGGCCAGACTACCTGAATTAGTTTCCTAGAGCTATCTTAATAAAGTGCCACAAACTGGATGGCTTAAAATGACAGAAATTTATAGTCTCACACAGCTTTGGAGGCTTGATGTCCAAACTCAAGATGTTGGCAGGCTATGCTCCATTCACAGCCTTTAGGGAAAGATCTTTTCTGCCTCCTCTAGCTCCTGGTAACTCCAGGATTCCTTGGCTTGTGGCAACATCACTACAATCTCTGCCTCTGTCTTCACACAACCAGCTTTCTATGTGTCTCTCTCTTCTTATCAGGACACCTGTCCTGTTGAATTAGGGCCCATCCTAATGACCTCATCTTAACATGATTATATCTGGGAAGACCCTATTTCCAAGTAGGGTCATATCATTCCCTGGTAATGGAGGTTAAAACTTGTACCTATAACATTATCCTTTAAAAAACTTGTTTTTTCTTTTCTTTTCTTTCTTTTTTTTTTTTTTTTTTTTTTTTTTAAGCACAGCTTAGATGGCTTAGCACTTCAAGAGGAACTTTAGGGAAGTTTAAGTGGGAAAATAATAGCACTATTGCCAGTGAAATATTTTCAGTAAAAACAGCTAAGAGTTTTTTATGTCAAGGTAACCAGATTATCAGGGATAATGTCAGGGATGCTTGCCTGGCTCTTTGCTCTTGAGCTTCTCTCTGTTTCATGGATGAGACCTGTGGGAGCCATCTTGTTTTTCTAAGAGTAGATGCTCTTGTTCTTTGATATATCACCCTATTCACAGTCAAATCCCAACCTCCCCAAACTAATCCTTTTCTTCTCTTTCAAATAGTCTTTTCCACATAAGGACATCCAACTGAGTTCTATGGGAGAAATTTGTCTAGGTTACCATTAATTGACACATGTAAGTTCAAAGTAAATTATTTTATTTTTCCTAACCAAGTGATAAGCACAGTTCGTTCTGGAGAATTCTGATATAATATACTCTGTTTTTCTTTTTTTTTTTTTCTCTTCTTTATTCCCCATCCCCCAATAGAGAAATCTACATTATAATACTACAGAATATTAAGGCCCTTCTTATTTGTTACAATTGGGTGGGACTAATAATTGCACTTCAAAAAAGATTGTAAAAATTACACACACACACACACATAACATTTAGATAAACATATAAATGCATGTTAATATAATAAAATACAGAATTTTGCACTGTCTGGAAGAAGTAAGCTGATTTTTATAGTATGGTCCAGTACATTAAAAAATAATGTTAACTCAGGTTGTTCAACATGAAAATTACTTCTTGTGTATCTTCATTTACTGTATTAATAATTTTTGGCTGTAATATCGATCCTATATTTCTTATCCTCCTCCAACTTCTCATCTGTAGATCCATTTGTTTCTGTCATGGAAAGTATAATTTTTGTATCATTTGTAATTTCACTTTCCAATGTTTAGTTTCCATTAATCATTTGTTGTTTGTTATCTTCCTTAAATATGTCACATATCAGGTGGACTACTCTAAAATTTCTCCCTGCTTATGCTAAATAAATATATTACTTTTTTTAACATAAAAACCACTTATCACTTGCTATAAAACTTTTAGTTCTGACCATTTTTTTTTGACATATGGACAATCTTTTAGTCACATAGACATGGATTTGTCTACATAGACATAGACACTTCATCTTTATTGGATTTATCATACCCACAATGCATCCTTTACTATTTACAATTTAGATTAAAAAGTGGGTCTAGAGTTAATAATATTGTGCCAACATTAATTCCCCGGTCTTGACAACAGACCACAATAATGTGTGTTATTATCATTAGGGAGTTGGGTGCAGGGTACATGGAAATACTCTGCACTATTTTTGCAACTTCTTATGAGTCAAACCATTTCAAATAGAACTTGAAGGTCCTTGTGAAGACATCTGAATGAAGTACTCTTCTGAGTTTTACACCAAAACTTTTATAGTTGTCTTCTACCTATTTCAACAACAGGTTTTAGAACCTTACCTTTATTTTACTAGAGAGACTTCTCTAAGTGAAAATTAAAGTCTTTAATTATAATTATAATCACCATTGGGATAAATAGGGTTTCAAACAAGCAGAACTTAGTACAGATGCAAAGCATGAGTCCGGAGCACTCAAATGTTCTTGGTATGCTACGGCTTGCTGTAGAAATCCATCCACACTTTTTCTAGAACTAATAGAGAGTATCAATTATACCCGCAAGCTGACTACAAGCAAGACGGTTAAGAACGCTTTTACTGTATAATAAGTGCATAATCATTCAATAGTAATTCCCTCTCACCCCCTCACAGACGAGGAAATTAAGGCCTCAAGAGTTATAGTGACTGCCTAAAGACATAGTAACTTGGATGCAGCTCTGACTTTAGAACAGATTTTCTATTCTCTGAGCTCATGAATATTCCCACATGGATATCCTTTCGTTAAGGTCCTGTCTGAATAGTCTGGCAGGAAGTGTGGGGTTCTAACCGACTGAATTCGATTTGTAGGCTGGGTAACAACACTGATTTTAGCTTGAGGAAATTTATAAAATGGCGTTTCTTGTTTGTTTGTTTGTTTTTTGTTTTTTGCCAAAAGGCATGATCATTCTTAATTGATCTTAAAAAGTATATTTAGGTTTGAAAGCTTAGACATTCTAGAAGACCTTCCCTATCACACTGATGAAGAATTTTAAGCAGTCCGCAAGTCCTTTGGGCCCCCTACATCAATTATTCTGGTCTCCTTCCACTGAACGGGGAACTTCTCTAGCAGAGATGAATTGCTTCTTGGGAGGTTTTACTTCCATTTTGTTTTAGCAGGATTTACACGGCTGCCTTCTCCAGGCTGTCAACTTTTCCTTTTGAGAGTTCCCAGGAAGAAGAGTGATGGAGCCGGGAAAGGATGAAATCTTGGGGAAGTGCATGAAATACAAGTATAGGAAATACTTGTATTTGGAAAACAAGATTGTATGTTCTTTCAAAGGCATTTTGTAAAAACCAACAATATTTTACTAAAGAACCATGTGTAGGAAGTTTTACCAATAATAGCATATATCGGTCTTCCTGTTTATTTATACCAATGCCCTGACTTACTTGCACAGGGATTAAACATCATCCAAAAGTGCAAAATTCAGCCCATTATCCAGATTTTCGGAGCAACTGGAGGGAGAACAGAACACCTTTCCAAGGTTTTAACCGTCCTCCTTCCATAACCTAGCATGCTACCTGGGGAACTGTAGGCAAAATTCGAAGGCTGTCTACAACAGGACTTCTAAACCCTGGTGATTCTGAGATTCACTGGGAATTTCTAAGAGGAGGCTGCGGTATAAGGACTCCTCAATTACACTCGGTCAGGGAACACTTTGAAATCCCCGAATATCTCTTAGGAGTACTATTGCGGAGAGATTAGTTTAAGAAATGCTGATTTTCAAACATCTTCCAGGGAAATGATTTTTCCCCCTCTGACCTGATTCTCTAAGCCACGGCCTCAGATAGAGTTGGAGGGACAAATACTCTGAAAATGATGTTCACTACTGCTCTTCCAATCCCATTCCTCCTCTCCCACTATCCCAAATGCAATGACTGCTTGTAGGATCTACTTTTTGCATGAGGTCTGCTTGATTACACACTCCACTTAATCACTTAATGTGGTGATTCATCAGTCTCATATTCCCTTTGGAAAAAAAATGATCTCTTAAATGGTAATATTTTCATACTCAAGAGACTCCCTCCCACATTGCTTCTTATTTTAAAGAAGATATTGTATACTTACTAGTCAGGATATGTGCCATCGATTTGAAAGACAAGATGAAGAGATAATAAAAACATGTCTTAGGAGGATTGTTTGGGATCTGAAAAACAAAGCCTTCTCATAATACTAGTGTTGGAGAATCGTGTTAAGACCAATACTGCCCACGTGGTATTATTTCATAAAGTTATGCTGTGGCTGGTGGGGAGTGTTGGCACTGGAGGTTATGGTTCGACAAGTTCTGCCGTCACAAAGCACAGTATGAAAAGATCACACCATATTAGCTTTGCACTTGTCAATTTCCACCGTTTTTAACAGTTCCATGTAAAAATGGATGGTTGTTGACATTTTAAATCTCTCACAGTACAGGGGAGATAGTGGGAATAGCAAAATTAGCAAAGTGTTGAGCATAGTTGACACTCAGTAGAATGTTTAGTGCCTGAAAAGATTAATACGTTGTAAAGAGCCAGTAGGACTCTTCTTGTAGTCAAGAGGGTCCTTTCTTAAATTGGGGAAGTATGTTTTAAAAACTGCCAGTTCCACGAGGACAGCCTTGATGTGTACTGAGAAAGGTGGTTTTAATTAAAGCAATGATGCTTCATCATCTGAACTTTGTTTATTGCTTCATGCATCTGATTTATGGAGAGCAGGGGATGAATAAATCCTGAAATGTGAGACTCAGGTTGGAAGAATTAGAAGGAAAATTAATTTTAAAGTGTAACCAGGAGCATAAACATATTTGCTTCTGTCTTGAACCAAATACAAGTTTGGTTTCTGCTTATGAAGAAAGCAAGCCTGTTGTTGCAAAATGCCTACCTATCTGCTTGTTTGCCGGCATGACGCAGGCGCTCCAGACGCCTGGCTAAGGTGGGAAGACCTCCAGCCCACTTGGTCCATACATAAGCTGCGAAGACCCCAAGTAGTGCTCACCCAAGATCACAGCGTGTTCGGGTAGGGTTGCAGCATATCTTGTCTGATTGGATTCTCCAAGATGTTTAAAATGTCAAAACACGCTGAGATTTATTTGAATGCTTGCCCTTTGTCTGTGTTTAGACGCTTAGTCCAAGGCAAAATGTTTATACACAGCAGTTATACGAAGGGAACCAACCCTAGCGGCGCCTGGGTGACTGAGTCAGTTAACCCTCTGCCTTTGGCACAGGTCAGGATCCCAGAGCCCTAGAATTGAGCCCTGCATTGGGCTCCATGCTCGGCAGGGAACCTGCTTCTCTTTCTCCCTCTGCCCCTCCCCGCACTTGTCCTCTCTTTCTCATTCTCTCTCAAATTAAAAAAAAACTTACCAAAAAAAGAGAGAGAGAACCAACTCCATAAAAAGTGTGTGTGTGTGTGTGTGTGTGTGTGTGTGTGTGTGTGTGTATAGGATAAATGAAAGCTACAGCTCAAGAGGCAGGATCTTTTCTACTAGTAGAGACGGGTCCAGGCTTTCTCCATGGGTCTACCTTGACATCATTCTCCCCAGTGGTAGAAGAAATATTTCTGAAGTGGTATCTCTGAGGAGTTCTGCTCCAAACAACAGAACTTTAAAAACATAGAAAAGCTTTTAGAATTTCAGAGATTAGAAAAGTGGTTGCCAGGTGCTTGGGGGTGGGGAATGAGGGAAAGGTTTGTAAAGCAGTGCAGATTTTCAGCTGTGAGATAGCTAAGGTCTGGGGATGTTGATAACAGTGTTGTGTAGAACAGAAATTTGCTAAAAGAATGGAAATGAAATGTTCTTACCTCCACCCCCCATGAAAGATAAATATGTAAGGTGATGAGTATTTTAATTAACTGGATGGGGGAAATTTTCTCACAGTGTATATGCGTGTCATATCATCACAGTGTATATTTCAAATATCTTACAGGGTTATTTGTCTGTTATACCTTAGTAAAACTGAGAAAAAAAAAAGAATCTTAAGATTGACAACCACTGTTCTAGTGTATGTGGCTCTATTTCTCATTTCTATGTAAAAATAACATTTTCTACATTGGCCGCCAGCAGATAAGGAGAGAAAGTGAGCATACAGCTGTAATATCCTTCAGCTGGAAGTCACAATCATGTGAGATGTGTGATGAAATCCTATGGACAAAATTTGGGCTTCTCGTTTAATGCATAACACTAGCAAACACCTTACAATGAAATAGTTTGGAACACTTAGGCTTTTTTTTTTTTTTAATTTTATTGTGGTATGTTAGTCACCATACAGTACATCACTAGCTTTTGATGTAGTGTTCCAAGTTTCATTGTCTACATATAACACGCAGTGCTTTATGCAATAGGAGCCCTCCTTAATACCTACCGCCAGGCTCGCCCATTCTCCCACTACCCTCCCCTCTAAAACCCTCAGTTTGTTTCCTAGAGTCCACAGTCTCTCATGGTTCATCTCCCCCTCCAGTTTCCCCACCTTCACTTTTCCCTTCCTTCTCTTTTAAAAAAAATTATTTATTTATTAACATATAATGTATTATTAGCTCCAGGAACACCTAGGCTTTTAAAAAATTAATTTATTTGACATAATAAATAGAAGGTCTTGATGCATGTAAGCATTTGTCCCTAATTTGCTTTTTTTTTTTTAAAGATTTTATTTATTTATTCATTTGAGAGAGAGAGAGGGGCAGAGAGAGTGCGGGAGGGGCAGAGGGAGCGAGAATCTGAAGCCAACTCCACAGTGAGAGTGGGTCCAATGTGGGGCTCGATCTCACGAAAGGGAGATCATGACCCGAGTCAAAACCAAGAGTCAGATATGTAGCTGAGTGAGACACCCAGGCATCCCTGCCTTTAAAAAAAAAAAAAAAAATCATAGTAATACATATCTGTGACTTAAAAACAGCGCAGAGGGCTACCTTAAAAAACCCTGTGTCTGTTGTCTCTACACAGTGTCACCTCCCAGAGAACATTCCTTTTAGCCATTTCTTCTTTTCAGTCTGATATTACCTCTATCTATGGGTTAGGATGTGTTTATCTCCAAGGAATAGAAACCCCAACCAAAGTGGCCTCAACAATTTAGATATTTATTATCTCACTTCAAGAGAAGACTGAACATAGGCCGTTCTGTCCCCTTCCGCAGTTAGAAAATCTAAAAATACTCCCATTTCTTTCTAGTTTTCCGTTCTGCCGGGTTTGATTCATTGTCATTTCATTGTCTTGCTTGTGACCTTCTGATCCTCTCCCAAACATGTCTCTCTGCTCTTAGTGTTGTCGCTCTTGCCTCAGAGGGTGTTCCCACCCTCCTCTCCAGCTACCACGCCACCCGGCCAGGTGACCCCATGTCCATCAAGAGCCTGAGGTCTTTTTTCTTGAGGTAAGGCCTCCTCTCTTCTATGGAACCTTGCAGTTGACAGCCTTTGCCACGTTTTTAAGAATTATTTTTGTTTCCTTCCTGGAACTTGTGAGCACCTTGAGGGCAGGGCTTCCTACACTGTGTGCTTCATCAATGTTTGTAGAATAAATTAAAGGCTTCATTCAAATTTTCTTCTCAACCAGTTACATCCCTGCTCAGACTCCAGATACTTCACTCAGCTGATAGGATATGCCTCAGCATGTTCTTAGCTCTGCTTCTGAGTTATCGGAAAATACCCCCAGTGGCAGCCCACAGCAACCTTGCCACTGCCTTCTCCAGCTCCTGGTGACATCTCTCCATCACAGGCCATCATTCTACTGGACTTAACCTTTATAGCAAAAACACAGGGTAACCCCCATCCATCTTGAACTCCTTTATTTAATCTACTCACACTGGTCACATTTGCTTATTAAAGTATAGGAAGAATAATGAAGTTTTCATGGGTCTTAGAGTCATGGAAATGTTGAGCTGCATAGTCCCTTAGAAATTAACCAGAACAAACATTCCATTCAGGGATCAGGGTACTCTGAGTGACCCAAGAAAAGGGCAAGTACTGCTCAAGGTCATGCAGTGGGTTAGTGGTAGAATTAGAGCTAGTGCCTGGCTCTGCCTATGCACAATTTAGTGAGTGCTTTTTCTAGTTTGTCTAAGTGCACTCTCTCTCTCTCTTGCACACACACACACACACACACACACACTCACAAAGAGAGGTTTTCCAGCTATAGAATTGCTTTTAATGAAATAGAAAATTGAACAAAAGTTTAGCTACTTAGTGTTACCATGTTTGAATTTAAAACATAATAATAAAAAAAAGAATTTATAAAGCTCTTTGAAGTTGTCTGTCTTTAGGTGCTCCAACAGAGATTTTTAGAGAATATTAGCAGCATTTGTGGGGAAATTCTCATCATGTGGGATGGTCCCAGGAGCTGCAGACCATTTGACATGCTTCGTTTCCTCCCGCTAAAATGTCAGTTATGCTCCCTTGCTGTTGTGATAAGCCCCCAAATGCCTACCTAACTATTCTAGATGCCATGTATGGAGGCAGCTTTGCCTGTCCGCATTGTGATTCTCAGAGGTAAAGAAGGTGAGTGGGGCTGAGTTATGCTGATTTGCCTGAAGAGAAAAGTTTTGCCCCATGAGAGGGTGGTTAACTGGCCTAGAGCCACAGCCAGGGCTGTTGGTAGCACTGGAATCACTGGTCTCCCTCTGTTCTCATCAGACAGGCGATTTGTTTCCAACCTAGTCCACACCATGGTCCTCTCAGGGGAGCTCATGTTTGACCAGGAATCGTCAACAGGATGGAGAGATGGCAGCAGAAATCAGGGAGGTGAGGCCCAGAGGATGGAGGGTCGGTGAGGATGCAAAATCCTACAACCAAGGAGAACACCACCTGCTGGAAACGCTCTTATTACTAAAATTCCCCCAAGTTCTGAGAGAAAAGGAACATGTCAAATTTGAGTTAGAAACGCCTTTAAAAATGTAAATTGAGTGACCCTTGTCAACGCTGAATGATAGGAGAGGTAGCTGAATGGCTTCTGCAGTGCATTGCTCTGTTCGGTCTTCTTAACGATTGGTCTTCCCAGTTGGATTGCTAGATTAGAAATACCAGGCATTTCCAGAGGGGTGGAAACTAAGGCAAACCTGTGGGTAGACGTGGGGAGCCTAACTATTTACACAGGGGATTTGTGGGCAGCTGGCTTGAGGCCTGGGAGGTGTCGCTGTAGCTCAAAGAACCTGGAAACTACTGAAGTCTGGATTTTGTCCAGGAACAACCTGACAGGTGTCTCAGTCCAGTTTGATGTACTTGAAAGGAAGAGGGAGGCACAGGCAGCCTCCTGTTCCAGGGCAGTATGGCATGGTGGAGATGTCAGGGGTGGGGACTGATGTTGTCAGGGGCTGGGTGCGAGGACAATGTTTAGAGGATTCCCCCTTTCCTTGAAGCGTCTTTGATGCATCTAATACCTCTGCAGTTCGGTTTCCCTGTCTATCCCATTCCTTCCTGGCAAACACTTGACTTTGGTCAAGGTCTATCTATTACTGTGTGTGTGTGTGTGTGTGTGTGTGTGTGTGTGTGTGTAAATAGTAAACTTAAAGGGCTTCTGTGAGAATAAAATCTAATAAAGCACCAACTATGTGAAGTGTCTGTCTCTGTTGTCACACAGCTTCTGGACTGGGGGATAAATCGCCTGGGTTTGAACTCCCAGCTCTTCTTGACCACTTCCTAGCTCTGACCCTGGGAATAGTTATCGAAACTTTCTGTGTTTCAGTTGCCTCACCGATAAAATGCAAATAATAATAGCAAAGATGATCGAATTAATTTTTATGAGGCCTTAACATTGCTTATAAGGTCATAATGAAAATGAATTAATACTTATTATGTACATAGTAAACATTATATTAGTGTTTGTTAAATACAAACAGTAAGACAAAGAAACCATCACTCCATCGACTTGATATCATTATCTCTCCTTGTTGCGGTTCTTTCAAATGAAAATTCCAAATTGGGTTCTCTTTCGGTGCTAAATGTGGCTAAATATTGGCGGGGTGATAAATGGGAGGAAGAAAACAAAAAGCAAAAGCAAAAGATTGCCAACTGCGGCCTCCATCGTGCCATGCCTTGAGCTATCTGAGATGTTGGTGGTAAACTCATTCTACATGGGCCTTTTAGATACAGAATTTTATGCCAAGATGGAAGAGCTGGATGGGACGTACATGGCCGGGAATTCCAGAGGCCAGAGTGGAGACTGAGGGTGTTGGGTTAAGGGAAATTACTTGACTGTTTTCTCAAAGGGTTCGGGGACAGACCCAGTCCAGCAGAATCCGGTAAATGCATTTCTGATGTTCTTGGCTTCACTATTGTTAGGCTTTCACATATAAAGGAGACACCCATCCTGTCTGAGTTCTGGAAAGAGGCCAGAAGCTAACTGAAAGTGAGCCATATGGGTATGGTTTTCAAACTCCCTGCCAGGCACTCCTTAATTGTTATCTTGCATAGAAAAGGAAGAGAAAAGGCATATATGGGGGCATCAACTCAATGGAGATGCTTACACAGAGGATGTGGTTGCATTCATATATTCCACAATTTTGTGGAGGCTGAGGTGCAGAGATGTTAAATATTTTGCCTAAGTTCTCACAGGTGTGACATTTGACCCAACTCCATCTGACTGCAGAGTCCCATGATTTACTAGAGTATATTTCTTTATAGTAGTTTGAATATTCCAGAAAAATTGGGAAGCTAGTAAGAGAGTTCACATATGCCGCATGTCCAGTTTCCTCTGTTGTTATCACTTTACTTATTATAGTGTGTTTGTCACAATTAATGAAGAAATATTGATAACATATCAAAAGGCTGATATTTATTCAAATTCCCCTAGTTTTACCCAGTGTTCTTTTTTTTTGCTCCAGGATCCCACCCAGAACATTATCATCTCTCTTTAGGCTCCTCTCAGCTGTGACATTTTCTCAGAATTTCCTTGTTTTTGATGAGCTTAAAAGTTTTGAAGAATACTTGTCAGATATTTTGTAGAGTGTCCCTCAACTGGGACTTTTCTGATGTTTTCCTCATGATTAGATTGGGATTTTGAGTCTTTGGGAGACAGACCACAGAGGTAAGATACCATTCTCGTCAACTTATATCAAGGGTACATGTTACCAACATGATTTATTACTGTCAATGTTGACCTTGATCACATGGAGGAAATAGTGTTTGTCAGGTTTCACTGTAGTTACTCTATTTTCCCCTTTCTGTTTCGTATTCTTTGAAAGGAAGTCACTACTTTGAAAGAAAAAAACTCCCATACGTCAAGAGTGGAAGTTATACTCTACCTCCTTGTGAGCAAAGTATGTATATAATTATTTGGAATGAGTCTGCTTGGGAGATTTGTCTATTCTCTACATTTATTAATTTGTCTAATTGTGTGTTTATGTTCTATGGATGCATGGACATTTCTTGCATATTTTGTGTTATAATTGAATACTGCTTTATTTATTTTATTGTTTTTTCTGCTGGCTCATGTGCTACCACAACATACTTTCATCATTGTGGGTTTTCTCTTTCCCTCCCCTCCTTTCTCTGCCCTTCCTGTCCCTTCCCACCCCTCCCCTCCCCTCCTCTCCTGCTCTCCCCTCCCCTTCCCTCCCCTCTGCTTCTCTTCCCTTCCCTTCTTCCCTTCCTGGCACTACAAGATGTTCCAGGCTCCTCTTCTATATTTTCTGACCCAGACCTAGAATCAGCTATTTCTCCAGGAAGTCCAGATCCTTTTACTGGATACGGATCCTAGGAACCAGGATCTGGATGTTGGGTGTACTCATTGCTACCAGAGTTGTGAGGCTTCTAGGTCAACTCAGCTGATGGAGCAATAGCATACATGTGTATGTAATAACCTGTTTATATGCCCATATCTATAAATATTTTGTATATTATATTTAAATATAGGTATATTAATTTAAATGTAGGTATATAGGTATATTAATTTAAATATGAATTTGCACTAATGTCTCCCACTGATCTATTACCGCATCGATCATTCTAGCCTTCTCTCTTGGCTTATCTGTAATCTCCCACTCTAACAGGGAGATACCAGGCTCCCACTGCTCTTCATTCATTTCCTTAATCATTCAATTCCAACAGACAACAAGTAGTGGATTCAGAATTGTTAATATTATTAAAAAAATATATGTATTTTAAATTCCAGTATAGTTAACATACAATGTATATTAGTTTCAGATATACAATAGGGTGATTTATCAATTCTTTCCATTTCTCAGTGCTCATCCTGTACTCTGTGGGAACACATTTATCAATGAGAATACGTTTCTTTGTGCAGTTCCTTTTGACTTTAGTCTTACATACTCCATCATTTCCAAAGTACTTAGGTCAGCACCTTTCCTTCCATCTCCTTCAGTAAAATTTTTCACCCATTTGTAATATAATTAGGTTTTTTGTGTCACATTTGCATTGTATTCACATATCTCTTGGTATCTTACATTATTATTCTTTTATTTGCATACATTAATGTTCACTCTTTGTACCTTAAAATTCTATGAGTTTTGATAAATGCACTGTATGATATCACACAAAATAGTCTCACCATCCTAAAAAATGCCCTGTGCTTCACCTATTCTACCATATCCTCCCCACTGGCCCTAAACCCATGGCAACCACTGATTTGTTGATCATCCCCATAGTTTTTCTTTTAGAATGTCATATAAATAGAATGATACAATATGCAGCCTTTCAAACCTGCTTCTTTCACTTAGTATGCATTTATGATTCATCCATGTACTTGTGTATCTTCATAGTTCATTCTTTCTTATTGCTGAAGAGCATTCTTTTGTACGAATGTACCATAGTTTATCTATCCATTCACCTACTCATGGACATCTTGGTTGCTTCCAGTTTTGGAAAATTACGAATAAAGCTGCTATAAACATTTGTATGCTGTTTTTTGTGTGGATCTAAGTTTTCAAATCAGTTGGGTAAATACCAAGTGGTGCAAATGTTGGATCGTATGGTAAGACTATGTTTAGCTTTGTAAGAAACTAAAAATCTATCTTCCAAATTGGCTGTACCATTTTGCATTTCCATCATCAGTGAAAGAGAGATCTTGTTGCCCTACCTCCTTGCCAGCAATTGGTATTGCTAGTTTTTTGGCTTTTTGCCATTCTAATAAATGTGTGGTAGTATCTCTTTGTTGTTCAAATTTGCATTTCCCTAATGACAGTCGATATTAAGTATTTTTTCAAGTGCAGTCTCATGCATATTTAATATACTTTCTTACTTCTTGTTGGGAAGGGACTCTGTGGCCAGCTGGTTGAGCTACATTTAGGGAGATTGGTATCTGAATGTTCAAATTGGTTTTCAAAGTTTGGAGCAGGTAATGAGGATGTGTTTCAGAAGCTGGCAGCAAGAAGGTATCTAGACAGGTGAACAATGGCTATGATCATTGCACTGTGCTAAGTTCAGAGTCAGGAATCAATTAAGTAACAGGTAGACATCCCTTCAGGGCTCTGTCCTGTGTCTTCTTCTTGCAGTAGGTACACTTGCCATTCCCTGTTCCTTTACCTTCTCCTTCTTAACAGCTTTATTGAGATATAATTACTATTCAACAAATTGCACAAATTTGAAATGTATAATTTGGTTAACTTGCCATACATATGTACTTATGCAGCCATCACCATGACCAAACGGTGAACATGTCTATCACTTCCAAAAATTTTTTCATTCCTTTTTTTTAAAATTTTTAATTTTTTATAAACATATATTTTTATCCCCAAGGGTACAGGTCTGTGAATCGCCAGGTTTACACACTTCACAGCACTCACCAAAGCATATACTTTCCCCATAATTCCACACCCCCTTCTCCCAACCACCCTCCCCCCAGTCATTCCTTTGTTTAAAATTTAAACTTAACTAGCCAACCTATAGGACACCATTAGTTTCAGATGCATTGTTAGTGATTCATCAGTTTCATAAAACACCTAGTACTCATCACATCACATGCCCTCCTTAATGCCCATCACCCCGTCACCCCATTCTCCCACTCACCTCTCCTCCAGCAACCCTCAGTTTGTTTCTTATAGTTAAGAGTCTCTCATGGTTTTTCTCTCTCTCTGAAGACTTCCCTTTCCAATTTTCCTCCCTTCCCTTAGGGTATTCTACCCTGTTTCTTATATTCCACATATGAACAAAACCATATGATAATTGTCTTTCTCTGATTGACTTATTTCACTTAGCATAATACCTTCCAGTTCCATCCACGTTGATATGAATGGTAACTATTCATCCTTCCTGATGGTTGAGTAATATTCCATTGTATATATAGTCCACATCTTCCTTATCCCTTCATTTGTTGATGGACATCTCGGCTTCTTCCACAGTTTGGCTATTGTGGACATTGCTGCTATGAACCTTGGGGTGCAGGTGCCCCTTTGGATCACTACATTTGTATCTTTGCGGTAAATACCTAGTAGTGCAATTGCTGGGTAATAGGGTAGTTCTATTTTTAACTTCTTGAGGAAATTCCATAGAGTTTTCCAGAGTGGCTGTACCAGTTTGCCTTCCCACCAACAGTGTAAGAGGGTTTCCCTTTCACTGCATCCTCACCAACACTTGCTGTTTCCTGACTTGTTAATTTTAGCCATTCTGACTGGTGTGAGGTGGTATCTCATCGTGGTTTTAATTTGTATTTTCTTGGTGCTGAGTGATGTCGAGCATTTTTTCATGTGTCTGCTTGCCATTTGTAAGTCTTCTTTGGAGAAATGTCTGTTCATGTCTTCTCTCCATTTCTTGACTGGATTATTTGTTTTTTGGATGTTGAGTTTCATACGTTCCAGCCATCCTGGCCACCCTCATCTCTCTGCTGCTACTCCACACACACCAAACATATTCCCATCTCAAAAACTTGGCACTCCCTTCCCCCTGCCTGGAAAGCTCTTTCCCCAAGAGTCACATGACTTACCCCTTCTTTTCAATCAGGTCTTTGCTCAAGTGTGCCCCCCAAACCAAGGCTTTTCCTGACTACTTTCTCTGGAGTGCATTTTCTCTCATCTCCATTTCCTCACTCTCCTTTAGTTTGATTCAGAGCATTTTCATCTAGCTGACAAGATACTTTTTATTATTTATTTATTAGTCTCCTTGAAGTCCATTTCCCTCACTAGATAGGGAAACCTTTATGTGGGAAGGACTTCTGCCTGCCCTCTTCTCCCTTTTTTCTGCATTTCCAGTATTTGGAACTGAGGCTGGCACATAATAGATATTTAAAAAATAAACATCTGTAACTCATTCTTTAGTATAGTGCCTGATAGATAGGCAAGTGTGGAGAAAAGATAGAGCATCACAAGTCTGACTGCTATCCTTAGAAAGGTCTGCTTGCAGGGTTGGTCCTTGGCTGGTATCAGGGAACTTGGATTTTCAGTGGGGTCCCATCATTTCCAGAACGGATCAGAGTGGCTCACTGTGCCTCAACCATTTTTACAACCAATGTGCTTTATGCTGAACCCGTTTACCTTCTCTGAGTCTTGGTTCTGATATGTGTGAGGCACAGGTTACCTATGTGTGACCAGCCCCCAGTTTTGACCCTGAGCCTCTAATGATTTCTCTGGTAGACAGAATTTCACATGTGTCCTTGTAATTCCATGCTGGAAGAATTAAGCTCTCCTGTGTGACTCTATAAGTAGAAGACTTTTGGAAGCTTGTGCTCAGTTTCTTCTAGACTTTACCCTGAGCACCTTTTCCCTTTCCTGGTTTGGCTTTGTATCCTTTCACTGTAGTAAATCAGAGTTATGAGTATGATGCTATTCTGAGAACTGTGAGAAGCTCTCCTTGTAAATCACTGAACCTGGGGGTGGTGTTAGGGGCCCTTAATACAGAAAAGAGGTTGAAGGTTTTTTTTATTTATCGTTGAATTTCGTTTTTTTTTTTTTTTTAATGAAAATCAAACAAATGGTCAACGGTAAAAAGCTTTTTCAGCAAGAGACAGGCACCCTGGTCACAGAGATGGGGTTCAGCTCTATAGTCACTGGGAGTCTTTGGGGGACAAGGGAGACCACATTGGGAGATGGTTTAGGACACTTGCCAAGGGTGTTGGATGTTCTGGAACCATAGTATAGTGAGCTTGGTTGCTGGTTGCATGGTACGTTGTTAAGAGGATTAAGGGTTGGTTCATGTAAAATGAGAACTTTCTACATGAGCTATCATTTTGGGAGCAGCATCTACCAGCTCTGTGCTAAGCATTTACCAGGTAAACTCCAATGCTGGCTTCACCCAGCTCCTGAGTCTGCACTGAGGCACAGACGTTCTTCCTGTGAAGGGCCACATTTGCACGGGAGCATGACATCAGGATTCAGAGTACTGAGGGTGGGGCCTGGCTGGAGGGGAAAGAGCACATGTCACGACAACTCCACTCTGTGGGGTTGCGCTCCAGATGAATAGAAGTTTAGGTCTTTCCAGGACCTCAGGTATTCTAGGAATCCGTGTAGTATTTGATGCCTGTTACTCTGGTCCCCAGTATCAGTTGCCTGCTCCCTCTCTACCCTCATACTAAGCTCCAGGACTGGGCTGCATCTTTCCCCCTCATTTAAAATTCAAGTGTATGCATATAAAGCCTTTATATAGAGTGATCTAATTTTCAACACTACAGGAGGAGTTAGGGCCACAGGGCCCTGTGTGGTGATGGAGCTGAACCCAGGGAGGAAAGAGCTTCTCAGTTAGATGGTTTGGGGGCCAGGTTGTCTCGGGGTCTCCAAAGATGTTCTGTGTGGTGCTGAGCAATGGCACATTCTCCACAATCTCTTTTTCTGCTCTAAGGATTAAGAAATCCTTAATTTGAGACGACAGAGGCATCAGATCCAAGAATTCTGGATCTCGAAGTTGCTGCATAGAGATCCAGATATCCTGGAAAAGCCGTCAGTCTTGAAACAGATGTTTGCAAGAAAGAAGAAAAAAAAAATGTTTCATGTGATTATGCAGTTTTTTACATAGCAGAGTCCCTCCTAGCCTGACCAAGATAAAGATTTTGTTCTGTCTGTCCTGTTCCCTGTCCTTTAGCCCCATGTCACCCTCTTAAACCACGCTGTCTTACAATCATTCAACTGCCCAATTTTAGTGGTTTTAACCAAAATTAAACCAAAGTTTTAACCCCTTTGTCATAAGGATGTAAGAGAGGGATTTTTTTATGGGAGAAGGTAAGAAAGGCACCTTTTGTTTAATTCGTACTAAATACCTTTTTAAAAATTACAGATTACATTGCTCAGGTCCTATGACTGTCTGAATGCTTAATTCATCCACAAAGCAATTGTACTCTGATGTGTCAGGCCAAGTCCCCAGGAATGTCACTGTGCTGCAGAGGACAGCTTTCTCTCACTGCCATTTGTCTACATTACTGATTCATCCATCATCTGTTCACATTATCCGTCCATCATCCATCCAAATTGGAGAAATGCGCCATCACCAAATTTGGTCCGTCTATTTTAATGTCTTCTTTCTTAGCCCATTTTTCAGGGAGCTCCTTTTCAAATGCTAACAACCTTAGATTAGCTTTAATAGCCTCTCTCATTAATTGTCTGACCAGAGTAAAAATATGTCTTGAGAGACAGATTTTACTTCCACATGCCTCTGATAATGTCAAGGCACCGTGCAGCATCTCTAAGACTGCAGCCAACCCTAGAATACAAATGTTCTTTCTGAGGTATTTGACTCTGTTCTTGGAGTAACTATAATCTCGGCATGTCAATTTTGACATTTTAGTTAGTAGGCACTGCACATTTTTTATATCGTAGGGAATTATTAATGGTATGTAAGAGGAGACACAGAAATATCACCCAATGTCATTTACATCTTTTCCATCGAAAGGATGGGCAGCAATCCATCATGGAAGGCTTAAGTGCCCTTCTGCCGGGGGTGGAAACAGACGCAGCAGGAGCAGTATTAACCAGACGACCCTTAAGGCCCTGTTCACTTTTAGGAGCTATAAACTATTGCATTTCAGAGCTTCCAGTCCCATTTCAAATAATCTCTTTATATAGGAGGAAACCAAGTCCCACTGGGGTAGTGACAACTGTTATGTAGAGGTTGAATCCAGGATCCGGGTTTTCATTCAACGTTCAGCGACTCTGATCACCTACCTAATGTGCCAGGTTGAGGCTAACACTTTAAAAAGAACAGTGTTCCTGACCACATGGGGTTCATGGCTACTCTTTCATTCACTTCTCCTTAAATCACAACAAATTGTTTCAAATTTAAAAATGGTCTTGTTTCTAGACCATTCTTAACTCTGAGATGCAAGAGTGGCTTAATGTCTTTTGCCTTTTGATATTCTTCTCTCGAAAAAATTCATTTCCTTAAAGTTTTCACTTCATCTTGTCAGTGCAGAAGCTTAATCCTTTAACCCCTTGTTGTCAGTTGGTTTCTTGTAACTTTTTTTTTTTTTTAAGTTTATTTTAGAGAGAGAGAGAGATGGAGAGAGAGCATGGAAGAAGGGATAGGGGAGAGGGAGAGAGAGTCTTAAGCAGGCTTCACTCTAAGTGCTGAGCCCGATGTGGGTCTCAATTGATCTCCTGACCCTGACATCACCACCTGAGCCGAAATCAAGAGTCCCGTGCTCAGCTATGTCACCCACGTGCCCCTCATTTCGTTTTTATGGATGAAAAAACTGAGGCTCAGTGAACTTAAAATACATGCCCATTTCCCAGAATTAGCAAGTATACAAGTTGCAGTTCCCGTGTACCTCTGATTGATTCTAAAGCCTTCCATCTTCTATTTAAACTCCTTTAATAATCAGCTACATATTTGGGGGCCAATACTTTCTAGAAAATCATACTAAATAGAGAATCTGCTTCTTAAATTCTTTTTCTTAGGGCACTTTGATTTCTTTTGGCTAACTTTGAGGAAACGATTTAATAAAATGCTGGGGATATTAACTTCCTCTCAAGGTGGAAAAAGATAATTTCAAGGTGGAAGACCACTGAGTATCAGAAGCCTACGACTCTCAATCTGTGAGGAAGAAGGATGACCAAGAAGGTCAGACCGTTTGTTTGAGAACTACCCTCCGTGAGCGAATTCTGACTGGCACAATGTGGCTTGTTGCTATGACACCAAATAATTCCATATTCAGTGCAATGGAATCCCCATTTGTGTTCTTAAAAAATTAAAGCAGTTTTATGGATATTAAATGTTTAAGTGGCTCCAGCAGCGAGAAAGAAAAATCATCTTATGAATAAAACAGGCCAATGCCTGATTGCTTGCGCGGAAAGTATTTGAAAAATGTGTTTGCCGAGTTCGGGGCTTGGCAGCTTTTGTTTTATCGTGCGCAGTGAAAAGAGGCAATGGATGAATGAATATATAAATGATTTTAGGCAAACCACAGAATGTAAAAATTGTGGGAGGGAAATTAAATTTACTTCAACATGTTTATCCTGAGCACTTATTATGAGCTCAGCAACACGCAGGGCTTCCTGGAGCATGCCGAAGTGGCCCCTGGTAGGGCGCTGGGCTTCACTCTTCTTCCGTCCGTGTACTCGCTAGGATGACACTAACATAGTTGACTATGTCTCACATAAACTCCAAAATTCTGTCTTTAATACAGGAGATTTTTTTTTTTAAAAAAATCACATTTATGGATGAATAATTATATGGTGAAATTCGCCCTTTTTTAAATTAATTTTTTATTTTTTATAAACATATATTTTTATCCCCAGGGGTACAGGTCTGTGGAAATTCACCCTTTTTAAGTGTACAGTTCAGTGAGGGTTGACAGACGTTTCCAGCCACGTACTCACGGTCACCGCTAGGGTACAGAACATTTCCGTCACTCCGCGAAGTTTCCTTGTAATGGTTGAAAGTGAATCCACTTCACCCTGAGACTAACAGCTCCTGCTTTGGCTTCTGTTCCTATGGTTTTGTCTTTTCCAGAGCACACTATTAATCTTGTATTACAGTTAATATTATACTAATTAATGTGCTCAGAGGCTCATTTGGTGCATATACTGCTTTGTGTTTGCCTTCTTAGTAGGATGCTTTTCTGATATTCCTCTATGTTGTTGCATGTACCCTTCCTTTGGATTGCTGAGTAACAGTCCATTAGACTTGTGTTTATCCACTTGCCAGTTAATAAATGTTCAGGCTGTTTCCAGTGTTCAGCTATTATGAATAGAACGTCTACAAACACTCACATATAGATCTTTGTGGGGATGATACAATACATTTTAATTTCTCACTTAAGTTTTCAGTACGTGTTTTCTCAATGGAAAAACAGTCTTTTATATTGTCCTGAATGCTAATTTGAGGATCTAGACTTTGTCCTCTGGTTCCCTTCCTATCTAGGGCCTTGGAAGTTTTCATCCTTAGCTGTGGCAAGGGGAAGGGGCCTGTCTCTACTACTCCAGCCCAGTAAGGACATAGCTCACTTCTGCTTATATTCTCCTGGTCAGAAATAGACTTGTGGCCACCACAGGTGCAAGCGGTGTCCCCTGAACAGCTCTGTATTATGGACAGAGGTGTATAGATTTTTGGTGGACCAATGTCTACTGATAACACCATTTAGTTTTTTAGCAAATATTTATCAAGAGGCTACCAAATACCAAGCACTGTGCTAGGTACTAGAGATTGAACAATGACAAAATGAACAAGCAAACAAACAAAAAAACCCAAACCAAAAAATTCAGCCCTTAACATCTTGAGTTTATAGATTTTGTATAGATTTCAGGGAAGTACAATGTGTTTCTATATCCAGAAAAATGTCAAAGGAATAAATGTGCTATATTAGAAAAAATGGGATATGGGAGAAGTATGAGAATTACAAAACAAGTGAAGGAAAAATTAAGTGGGTCAGGGAAATCTTCCTGGAGGAGGTAAGATTTCATCTGGCCTCTTAAGGATGTTAGGCATGTAGATGAAGGTGCCTGAGGTTTGGGTGGTGTCTTCAAAACAATAAATGATGTGGAAAAGGGAATGTTAGAAGCTACATGCTTTGGGTATGCCTTGTTGGAGATGGGTAAAGGAACTGACTGGAATGAACTACTTTGTTAAGGTATCTTCACGCTGACCTTTAGGACACAGCACAAAGCTCAGTTAACTTGCTTTCTGAGTAAGTTCTATTCAATTTTACCATTTTAATGGCTGCTGCTCTGTTTTATTGATGGTGATTGAATGTTTTCAAATGTGCGGTTGCCTACCCCATGGTGGTAAAGTTTTTCATAAATTGAATAAGTAGTCCTATCGCCTAGTGGGTGTTTTCTAAATATTAATAGTATTGAATAAATTAAAATAGGAAGAAGAGAGTTGCTGTTCTTCCTTTGACAGAACAGATTGGGGAGAGATCATGCTGATTACAGATTACACCATGGATTGTTGAAATCTTGAGATTTATGAGTGGGGTTCATCTAATATGTCATGATACTGTTCTAGATTCAGGGTGGGAAACAAATCTCTGATAGTAGTTACTTCAGGGAAGACAAGATTTAATAGAGGAAAATAGATCCTTATAAAATTATTCAAAGGGCTGTCAAAGCAGCAGTGTGGGGCCATTGTGATAGCTGTTATCTGGAAGTCGGGGAAACTCCCAAGCTGCCACCTCTGTCCTGGTGACACAGCCAGGTAACAAAAGGTGAACCCTGGAGTCCAGACCCTAGCAGCCTCTGCAGAACACCTCCACCTCCGCTTGTCTTCTAAAGCTAACCGTACCCTCAAAGCCTCTGTCCTATCCACGTGTATAGATCTCAGGGGGTCTAGGAAATGTGGACTTCAGTCTTCAGTGCGAGTGATTTAGGGCAAACAGAAGGGCACGGCCATTGCTGCCAGACACTAACTCGCCATCCTTGGTCCAACGATCCCATTTATTTTTCTTGTTCCTTCAGCATCTCCTCTGTCTGCTTTATGGCAGTTCAAGAGAAAGACCTTTATACAGAAATGCCATAGAAAAAGAGATACTGAAGCCATTATCATTATCACCATCATCATCATTATAAATATGAGAGCTCCTGTATTCATATTTGATTGTATTGTTATGAAAACCAGTACTAAATGGAACAGCCATTCTTGGTTTCCAGATCTGCGGCTTCCTGGACACACTGGATTCCTTGGCCTTGGCCTCAGTTGTGCTTCCCACAATCCTTCACCTCAAATATTTAAATCAACAATTAGGGAACTATAAAGATTTTACTGAAGATCTGTGGTTGTAAGATGGGGAGGAAAACTGTTAGTACATCCTAATCCGTAAAATGTGCTTGTGGAAACTTCTGTCTTCCCACGAAGGCCCTCTTCCCAGCCTCCTTCCTTACTTCCCTGGGAGCCTGAGAAATCACCTGCCTCCTGTCGGGGAGTGTATTTAATACGCTCGGCTAACCTGTCTACACCATTCAGCAAAACCAACCTGGATAGTTAGCAGAATTGTTGCTATCGATTGTTCTGCAAGCACGGACTTTTGCCAGGAAGGTGGGCTGATAATGGACAGAGCGTTCTTTTTACCTTGTGCCCCAAGTGGCTTTTCAAAGTAATTACCTAACAAAATGGCATTAGTCTTATAGAGAAATGCTTTCCTAAGAAAATATGTTCTACTTCTTTTATTGCAGTTACTGTAAGCCTTCCCCCCCTTGGAACAAGGGTCTGACAGTCAACATTTTGGAGAAATGCATAAACTATAATTAACAGTATACAAAAATAATAATTAGACAGCATAAGCCTTTTTTTGGCATGCAGGTTTTAAAAGTATACATTAATTAAACAAGGCAATACAAAAGTGATTGAACTATGGTTTAACTAAGATACTGTGACATATTTATATTTAATGCTTTTTAGGTTTAAAGTACTTTTAGCTTCCTGATCCTCTCTGAACTCTACAATGGTGTTATAAATGCATGGGTCTTACCAAAGTGCTCTGTTTTGGAATACTGAGTTCTGAGGCTATAAAAATTGTGGCCAACATATTTCCTTTGTTGTTTTTTATGGCATATTATGAGGCATGTTTCTCTCTCTCTCTCTCTCTCTCTTTCTTCTTTGTATATTATATTTAATGTTCCCTGCCCTGGCCAGGTCCATAAAAATAATGATAATAATAAAAATACCTAACCCGGAGTGCCTAATTTGTACCATTTGTTCTATAGACATTATTAGAATCCTCAAACATCACAAGATAGACAATACAACATATATTTATACTTTTGGAAGATTATTTCACTCAATCCTGACAAGAAAATCAGTAAATACTGGGAAGGCCACTCAAACCCAGATTTCTTTCTCTATCTTATTTCTTATCCTGTAAGCAGATTTCAGACCCACAGTGGTTCAATGTGGCTTAACAAGGAGTTATCAGGGGATAATAATGGTCCTATTTTGTGTGGGGCCCATTCTAAAATGAGAATGCAGGACCCTTCGTTAAACTGTTAAGAATTTCAAGATGGCGGCAGCAGAGCATGATTCCAAATGCAGGGTCCTGCAGGGGACCCCGTGGGACTGCACTGCTTACCTGTCTGTAAAGCTACTTCCATGATGGGTATGTGCCAGGCACCGTAGAAATAAATAGGAGCAAGACATCATCCTTCTGCTTAGGGCACTTCTAGTTATGGAGGCCATGGGGGAGTTTCCTTTTTGGAATTGCCTATGGAGTCAACATCATGTTCTTTGGTCTATCTTCAGGGGAGACAAATCTTTCCTTTCCAAGGGATAAGATTTCTTGAAGTAGCCAAACTGACATTGCTACAGACTTTGTCAATAATTTGAGAGAGAGTGGTCTAGGTAATCAGTAAAGAAGCCTTCAGTTCAAAACAAAATGTGACTCTAAAGAAGGAAGTTTGATTTTTTGGCAAGGCCTTTGACCTAATGCTGAATATCTGGTTCAATTAAAAGGCTCCAGAAGTACTGGCAACCAGGAAGCCTTCTCAGGATAGGCAGACTAGATGAAAGCGGTGTGCTAGCAGGCAGGAGAACTTGAAACATATTATCAGTTTCAACACCTTAAAGTCACCCTTTAGAGGGTTCATGATTGTTACTAAGGTATTTTCCCTTAAGAAAGAAAGAAAGAAAGAAAGAAAGAAAGAAAGAAAGAAAGAAAGAAAGAAA
>NC_081559.1:97824027-97845215 GCF_022355385.1 Mustela nigripes
ATGCCCCTAGCAATGCAACCATGAGTTGCATTAAGCAGCTACTGTGTTTGCAGCTTCACTAGAGAACGGCCTGATTGCAAATAGGACTACTTCAGGAACAAAGGTGAAAGCGTTCATCTTGTGCAAAGATAAAATGATCCAGTTCTATACCAGTCTTGGAAGTCATCTGGGTTTTGGAGGCCGTCTCTTTCTCACTAACAAGGCTGTGAGGGTCAAATATGTCGTGTTTGGTAATGTGCCTTGTAAAGTGCAAAACTAGAAAAATATAAGGAAGTATATAGCCTCTTCTCATTTTAAAGAGAACAAGACTCATCTCTCTGGCCCGATTGTCTGTCTTCTGACTCTGCTCCTCAAGGTCAAGCTTTTATTGGCTGGGTCCTGGTCGACAAGTGCTGCTGGGATGCTTAGTTATAACCCAGCCACTATCTCCTCACCACTACAGGAGTGGGTCCTGTTTATTTTCCCGGTGATGAATGGGACCTGCCTAATCCTTTGGCTTCCCTACTTTCTTTCCCTGAGTTAGAGGCTGGATGACTCACATTTATAGATTAGGTCAGCTATGAACGAGATGTGTGCTGGGAAAAATGAGATGAAGAATGGCCTCAGTTATCCTAAGGTTTATTTTCCCAACCAGGCAAAGGAGAACAGTTTCTCCAGGTATAGGTAGGAGTCTCATCTGTACCTCGAGCAGCTGTCCATTTGGATCAGCCTGTGATGCAGGGTCTGTCTAGAAAGAACTACAACCTGAGTCTCATACCAAACAGGAAATCCCCAAATCATCACCGTCGCTGTAGCTATGAGGTTCTCTACTCTCACTTACTCTTGATCTCTTTTTCTCTACATATAAACACTTCGACCAAAGCATTTCGTGGAGTGAATGACCAAGACCCTTCCTCTGTTTACTTTATCGATTTTTGAATGTGTGTGTATCTTTGCGTGCACGCGTGTGTGCATGTGTGGCTGTGACTGATGTTAGTAATCTGAAGGATTACTATTACTATTGCTCCGTCGTTTAAAAGGAAGGAAAAAACTCTCCCTATCAGTTTGTTATTTGTTTTGACATCCATTTTAGGTTTATCCATTATCATTAACATATCAGGGTTGGAATTCCCTAAGGAAAATGCATTATCCATGGATTCAACCTTAAACAATCTGGAGAATTTATATTATTTTTTAAAATGATATAGTCTGGTCTGCAATAAGTTTTACATCATTTTATAAGATTTTCCCCAAACAATCCTATATTTGTAAAATAACTCTTCTATAGCTTGGATTGATGCCTTAGGTTTTTTTTTTTTTTCTCTCTAAACAGGGTTTAGTCCAGGACCCTTGATTTTCTTTCTTTCTTTCTTTCTTTCTTTTCTTTTCTTTCTTTTTTTTTTTTTTTACTTTCACGAATTTTTGTTTCTTCTTGCATTTTTTTTAGCCCCAGGGGTACAGGTCTGTGAATCACCAGGTTTACACATTTCACAGCACTCATCATAGCACACACCCTCCCCAGTGTCCATATCCCCACCATCCTCTCCTTTCCCCCCTCCCCCAGCAACACTCAGTCTGTTTTTTGAGATTGAGTCTTTTATGGTTTGTCTCCCTCCCAATCCCATCTTCTTTCATTTTTTCTTTTCCTACTGGCCAAACCCCCCACATTGCATCTCCACTTCCTCATATCAGGGAGATCATATGATAGTTATCTTTCTCCGATTGATTTATTTCACTAAGCATAATACCCTCTAGTTCCATCCACGTCGTTGCAAACGGCAAGATTTCATTTCTTTTGATGGCTGCATAGTATTCCTATATATATATATATATATCACATCTTCTTTATCCATTCATCTGTTGATGGACATCTAGGTTCTTTCCATAGTTCAGCTATTGTGGACATTGCTGCTATAAACATTCAGGAGCACGTGCCCCTTTGGAGCACCATGTTTGTATCTTTAGGATATATACCCAGTAGTACAATCGCTGGGTCATAGGGTAGTTCTATTTTCAGTTTTTTGAGGAACCTCCACACTTTTCCAGAGTGGTTGCACCAGCTTGCATTCCCATCAACAGTGTAGGAGGGTTCCCCTCTCTCTGCATCCTGGACAGCATCTGTCATCTCTTGACTTGTTAATTTTAGCCATTCTGACTGGTGTGAGGTGGTATCTCATTGTGGTTTTGATTTGTATTTCTCTGATGCCGAGTGATGTGGAACATTTTTTTCATGTGTCTGTTGGCCATCTGTATGTCTTCTTTGCAGAAATGTCTGTTCATGTCCTCTGCGCATTTCTTGATTAGATTATTTGTTCTTTGGGTGTTGAGTTTGCTAAGCTCTTTATAGATTTTGGATATTAGCCCTTAATCTGATACGTCGTTTGCAAATATCTTCTCCCATTCTGTCAGTTGTCTTTTGGTTTTGTTAACTGTTTCCTTTGTTGTGCAAAAGCTTTTGATCTTGATGAAATCCCAGTAGCTCATTTTTGTCCTTGCTTCTGTTGCCTTTCGTGATGTTTCTAGGAAGAAGTTGCTGCGGTTGAGGTTGAAGAGGTTGCTGTCTGTGTTCTCCTCAAGGATTTTGATGGATGCCTTTCTCACATTGAGGTCCTTCATCCATTCTGAGTCTATTTTCATGTGTGGTGTAAGGAAATAGTCCAATTTCATTTTTCTGCATGTGGCTGTCCAATTTTCCCAGCACCATTTGTTGAAGAGGCTGTCTTTTTTCCATTGGACATTCTTTCCTGCTTTGTTGAAGATTAGTTGACCATAGAGTTGAGGGTCTATTTCTGGGCTCTCTATTCTGTTCCATTGATCTATGTGTCTGTTTTTGTGCCAGTACCATACTGTCTTGATGATGACAGCTTTGTAACAGAGCTTGAAGACTGGAATTGTGATGCCACCAACTTTGGCTTTCTTTTTCAATATCCCTTTAGCTATTCAAGGTCTTTTATGGTTCCATATAAATTTTAGGATTATTTGTTCTATTTCTTTGAAAAAAATGGATGGTATTTTGATAGGGATTGCATTAAATGTGTATATTGCTTTAGTAGAATAGACATTTTCACAATATTTGTTTTTCTAATCCATGAGCATGGAACATTTTTCCATTTCTCTGTGTCTTCCTCAATTTCTTTCATGAGTACTTTATAGTTTTCTGAGTATAGATTCTGTGCCTCTTTGGTTAGGTTTATTCCTAGGTATCTTATGGTTTTGGGTGCAATTGTAAATGGGATTGACTCCTTAATTTCTCTTTCTTCTGTCTTGTTGTTAGTGTAAAGAAATGCAACTGATTTCTGTGCATTGATTTTATATCCTGACACTTTACTGAAATCCTTACAAGTTCTAGCAGTTTTGGAGTGGAGCCTTTTGGGTTTTCCACATTTGTCATCTGCAAAGAGTGACAGTTTGACTTCTTTGCTGCTTTGGATGCCCTTAATTTCTTTTTGTTGTCTGATTGCTGAGGCTAGGACTTCTAGTACTAAGTTGAATAGCAGTGGTGATAACAGACATCCCTGCCATGTTCCTGACCTTAGTGGAAAAGCTTTCAGTTTTTCTCCATTGAGAATGATATTTGCACTGGGTTTTTCATAGATGGCTTTGATAATGTTGAGGTATGTGCCCTCTATCTCTACACTTTGAAGAGTTTTAATCAGGAAGGGATGCTGCACTTTGTCAAATGCTTTTTCAGCATCTATTGAGAGTATCATATGGTTCTTGTTCTTTCTTTTATTAATGTATTGTATCACATTGATTGATTTGTGGATGTTGAACCAACCTTGCAGCCTTGGAATAAATCCCACTTGGTCGTGGTGAATAATCCTTTTAATGTACTGTTGGATCCTATTGGCCAGTATTTTGGTGAGAATTTTCTCATCTGTGTTCATCAAGGATATTGGTCTGTAATTCTCTTTTTTGATGGGATCCTTGTCTGGTTTTGGGATCAAGGTGATGCTGGCCTCATAAAATGAGTTTGGGAGTTTTCCTTCCATTTCTATTTTTTTGGAACAGTTTCAGGAGAATAGGAATTAATTCTTCTTTAAATATTTGGCCAAATTCCCCTGGGAAGCCGTTTGGCCCTGGACTTTTGTTTGGAGATTTTTGATGACTGTTTCGATCTCCTTACCTGTTATGGGTCTGTTCAGCCTTTCTATTTCTTCCTGGTTCAGTTGTGGTAGTTTACGTTTCTAGGAATGTATCCATTTCTTCCAGATTGTCAAATTTGTTGGCGTAGAGTTGCTCATAGTATGTTCTTATTGTTGTTTGTATTTCCTTGGTGTTGGTTGTGATCTCTCCTCTTTCATTCATGATTTTATTTATTTGGGTCCTTCTCTTTTCTTTTTGATAAGTCTGCCCAGGGGTTTGTCAATCTTAATAATTCTTTCAAAGAACCAGGTCCTAGTTTCCTTGATTTGTTCTATTTTTTTTTTTTTTTTTTGGTTTCTATTTCATTGATTTCTGCTCTGATCTTTATGAATTCTCTTCTCCTTCTGGGTTTAGGCTTTCTTTGTTGTTCTTTCTCCAGCTCCTTTAGGTATAGGGTTAGGTTGTGTACCTGAGACCTTTCTTGTTTCTTGAGAAAGGCTTTTACCGCTATATATTTTCCTCTCAGGACTGCCTTTGTTGTGTCCCACAGATTCTGAACCATTGTATTTTCATTTTCATTTGTTTCCATGATTTTTTTCAATTCTTCTTTAATTTCCCGGTTGACCCATTCATTCTTTAGAAGGATGCTGTTTAGTCTCCATGTATTTGGGTTCTTTCCAAACTTCCTCTTGTGGTTGAGTTCTAGCTTCAGAGCATTGTGATCTGAAAATATGCAGGGAATGATCCCAATCTTTTGATACCAGTTGAGTCCTGATTTAGGACCGAGGATGTGATCTATTCTGGAGAATGTTCCATGTGCACTAGAGAAGAATGTGTATTCTGTTGCTTTGGGATGAAATGTTCTGAATATATCTGTGATGTCCATCTGGTCCAGTGTGTCGTTTAAGTCCTTTATTTCCTTGTTGACCTTTTGCTTAGATGATCTGTCCATTTCAGTGAGGGTAGTGTTAAAGTCCCCTACTATTATTGTATTATTTTCCATGTATTACTTTGATTTTGTCATTAATTGGTTTATATAGTTGGCTGCTCCCATGTTAGGGGCATAGATATTTAAAATTGTTAGGTTTTCTTGTTGGACAGACCCTTTGAGTATGATATAGTGTCCTTCCTCATCTCTTATTATAGTCTTTGGCTTAAAATCTAATTGATCTGATATAATGATTGCTACTTCTGCTTTCTTCTGATGTCCATTAGTATGGTACATTGTTTTCCACCCCCTCACTTTAAATCTGAAGGTGTCTTCGGGTCTAAAATGAGTTTCTTGTAGGCAGCATATTGATGGATTTTGGTTTTTTATCCATTCTGATACCCTGTGTCTTTTGACTGGGGCATTTAGCCCATTAACATTCAGGGAAACTATTAAGAGATATGAATTTAGTGCCATTGTATTGTCTGTAAGGTGACTGTTACTGTATATTGTCTCTGTTTCTTTCTGATATACTCCTTTAAGCTCTCTCTTTGCTTAGAGGACCCCTTTCAATATTTCCTGTAGAGCTGGTTTGGTGTTTACAAATTCTTTCAGTTTTTGTTTGTCCTGCAAGCTTTTAATCTCTCCTCCTATTTTCAGTGAGAGCCTAGCTGGATATAGTATTCTTGGCTGCATGTTTTTCTTGTTTAGTGCTCTGAATATATCATACCAGTTCTTTCTGGCCTGTCAGGTCTCTGTGTATAAGTCCACTGCCAATCTCATGTTTTTACCCTTGTATGTTACAGACTTCTTTTCCCGGGCCACTTTCAGGATTTTCTCTTTGTCCCTAAATTTGTAAATTTTACTATCAGGTGACAGGGTGTGGACCTATTTTTATTGATTTTGAGGGGCATTCTTTGCATCTCCTGGATTTTGATGTTTGTTCCCTTTGCCATATTAGGGAAATTCTCTACAATAATTCTCTCCAATATACCTTCTGCTCCCCTCTCTCTTCCTTCTTCTTCTGGAATCCCAATTATTCTAATGTTGTGTTGTCTTATGGTGTCACTTATCTCTCAAATTCTCTCCTCGTGGTCCAGTATTTGTCTCTCTTTTGCTTAGCTTCTTTATTCTCTGTTATTTGGTCTTCTATGTCACTAATCCTTTTTTCTGCCTCATTTATCCTAGCAGTAAGAGCTTCCATTTTTGATTGCATCTCACTAATAGCTTTTTTGATTCCAACTTGGTTAGATTTTAGTTCTTTTATTTCTCCAGGAAGGGCTTTTATTTCTCCAGAGAGGGTTTCTCTAATATCTTCTGTGCCTTTTTTGAGCCTGGCTAGAACCTTGAGAATTGTCATTCTGAACTCTAGATCTGTCATATTACCAATGTCTGTATTGATTAGGTCCCCAGCCTTCCGTACTGCCTCTTGTTCTTTATTTGTGGTGAGTTTTCCTCTTTGTCATTTTGTCCAGATAAGATTTGCTTTCTCCTCCTCTGGAATTCTGCTGTTCTCCTTGGTGAGTGAAGTTGGTCTTGGCTGGGTTTCATGTTGATCTTCTGGGGGAGGGGCCTGGTGTAGTGATTCTCAAGTGTCTTTGCCCCAGGCGGAATTGCCTCGCCCTTACCAGGGGCCGGACTAAATAATCCCCTCCGGTTTGCTTTTGGGAGCTTTTGTTCCCTGAGTGCTTTCCATAGAGTTCCGGAGGATAGGAATGAAGATGGCAGCCTTCCGGTCTCTGGCCCAGAGTTGCCGAGAGCTTGGGGTCCCGTTCCTCAGTGCGCCCTCAGAGAAAAGCGCCCAACCGCCCCCATCTCCCTGGCATCTGGCCGTGCTTGGAGAAAAGCGCTCAATTGCTCGTGCTTGGAGAAAAGCGCCCGGTTGCTTCCGTCTCCCTGGCCTCCAGCCATGCACTTGGAGAAAAGTGTTCAGTCACTCTGTCTCTCTGGCCTCTGGCCGTGCTCCGAGCTCACCCAGCCTGTGACTGGTTCAAGGTAACCCCGAGCTGAGAGCTGAGAGCTCACTACTCGGCTTTGTCGCTGTAGGGGGCTTCCCCTCTCTAATACTGGAGAGCTCTGCAACACTCAGACACGCCCAGTCCTTCTGTGGCCCCACGGGACCTGCAGTTATGCTGATCCCACCATGGGCTTCCCCCCGGTTTAGCCTCTGGAGCGATGTCCCTCAGTGGAGCAGACTTTAAAAGTCCTGATTTTGTGCTCCGTTTCTCTGCCACATGCCATGAGCCGGCCCCTCCCGCCGTGATCTATCTTCCCATCGCTTTGGATTCACTTCTCCGCAGGTCCTACCTTTCAGAAAGTGATCGATTTTCTGTTTCTAGAATTGTTGCTCTTCTTCTCTTCGATTTCCCATTGGATTTGTAGGTGTTTGCAATGGTTAGATAAGCTATCTAGCTGATCTCCAGCTATCTGATATCATCTCAGCCTGCTACTTCTCCGCCATCTTGACTCCTCCCCCCTCCCCCGTCCCCCCTTGATTTTTTAATTCTTCATCTTTGTTATGAAGGATGCAGATTACATCAACTTGAAAATCTTGGTTTTGAGGAGTTTATTTTTAATAGAAAACAACTGACTGAATGATCTCCTCCTTTTCCCAAATAACCAGATTTCTCAGGCTATATCAAGAGTTTTATTTCTCTTTGATTTCCCTTACCAGTTTTATCTTATCTCTCTGGATAATCAAATCTCCATCAATGTAAAAGCCTTCTCTTTTGAAGTTGCAGCCATTGAGAACATGACAGCCCATTCTTATCACTCCCCTTTAACTGCTTCCTTAGCTCCTGCCAAGGCTCCATCGAAATGTATCTTTTCTTCCTCTCCATTATGACTCAATGCTGCTGTTACATTGTATCCGGGGATATGATGTCTGTGTATATTTAACTCAAACTTGCACATTTCAGTAGTCTGAGTTAACAACCTCACTGATAAGGATTGTACATCAATCAACCAATCAATCAAAAAATATTCATTTAGCTGCTGATAGGACTGGGAGCTAAGCCATGGAGTAGGAAGCAGGTGAGGCCTCATCTTTGCTGCTTCTGAGTAAGGTTTGCATTCTGGTATATTCAACCCTAGAGGTTTCAACTGGGGCCCCAGAGCCCTGGGGCAGGGGTGGGGTGGGGTGGGGCAGGAAGGGGACTTTTTGCTACTTTGCATCCCTTGTTACACAATGTACTTTGTGTCCCTTGGACTATCTTCATGCAGTGTGACATTTGCTGGTGGTTGGTTCCCTTCCCTATAGAGACAACTCCTGTTTATCTCTGGAGGTTTGGTAACTAGCACAGTGCATGGCATATGCAGGCCTTGTGACTGGATGGTTGATGGAGGGAATGCAAGCCTAGGTATTTGGCAAGGTTCCCTTTAACCTAGTTCTGAGTGAATACTCACAGTGGGGAGTCTTGTGAATTTCTAGAGCAGTATTATCTCTGTCAGAGATTATATTTATGACTCTGTGTCTTTTCCAGAAAGAGGTGCTAGGGATTTTCCTGGGCTGTCTTTAGGTAAGGTTACTGGAGCATACCCATTCTTCCCTCCTCTCCAACACAAGGTAAACATGTGTATATTTGATATTTTATTCTCCCTTGGAAAAATCAAGTTTTACTGTTCATAAAAAAGGATGGCTTGAATTGTTTTGGATTTCAGGGCCAAAGGGAGTAGTGAATGGATCCTGAGAAGGAGGGAGAAGGGCGGGCAATTAGAGCTGTGTTCCTTTTTTTCTTTAAAGATTTTATTTATTTGAGAGAGAGAGCGAGCTTGAGTGAGAGGGCACAAGGAGGGGGAGCAGCAGAGAGAGAGGGAGAAGCAGAGTCCCCACTGAGCAGGGAGCCCGACGTGGGGCTCGATTCCAGGACCCTGAGATCATGACCTGAGCTGAAGCCTGAGGCTCAATTGACTGAGCCATGCAGGTGCCCCTAGAGCTGTTCTCCTTATGATGGTAGATTCCTAAGGCCACTTGCTTTCTGAGCGTGCTTTGTAAGCTATGAATGATATGGAGAGAAGCAGTACCACGGCCACAGCATCATGGCAGTGCCCATGCCTTAGTGAAGCAGAGGTCCCTGCCCCATGCTGTGTTTGGGGAATAGCCCACTAGCCTGTGTGGTGCCTCACTTGTGTCTGCACATGTCTGAGTCTTGGTGTAGACACAGACATCTACCAAGTTAACCCAGTTACCAAGTTGTGAGTTCTGCTTTATCAAGGCTCTCACCATTTATTTGAAGATACTTCTCACCAATTTCATCTTCCATATGTGGTTTCAAGACTGGGGTTTATGCCTTCTATTCTGTGGGCGAAGCTAGTGACAAAGGTAAAATTCGAACCAGAGAGAGATAAAACAGATGGAAATTCCTATTAAAATAGAATCACCTCATTTCATTGGAACTAAAAGAAAGACTTTTTTCTGCAGCAGAATGAATGTTATTTGTAAGGACATAAAGTGCTCAGGTGCCCAAATGCTTCTAACAAAAAGAATACTTACCTTTGAAGTCCAATACCATGTATATCCCGTCTGTCTATGTTTGCTGTCCTGTGTTTACTCTTCAGCACCCTAGCATTTTCTCATTTCTTATTCCTTTTATGATCACGTGGTTCACAAGAGAGGGTGTGAAGTTTCCTTCTGGCTGTTGATTGATAAAAGTTTAAACTGAGGAATTGCCTCCAGGAATGCCTGTATTTTAACAAACACAGACCCATAAATCAAAGAATTAGAGCTCAGCAAATGAGTTTTCAGTGTTGGCCAGTGAGGCCCGAGATATTTTGGAATCATTAGACATTTTTGGCTCTCATGAAATCTCCTGGAATGTGAGGAATCATCCGCCCTCGCAGAATCGTTTGGACCGTCGTTCGTCACAGCCATCTTGGTTAAAGCTCTCACTGACATCAAAGTATATTTCACATGAGTTTATATTAAGTATCTCCATAACGTCAACCTCCGTTGTAAAGAATGAGCCTTGAAATGGATCTTTTGGGAAATGGCCACCCCAATTCTCCCATTCTTATTCTCACCATGTCCAATGATTGGAACTGAAATCGGAAGAGGTCCCTAACATTGGAACCTGGTGTTTGTGTTTGAACTCAGCTTGACCTTATAGGAGTTCATGCTAAATCTGGGGTGGTGGGACTGGGTATCCCTCCTACTGGTTCATGCTTGGATCCCGTGATTAGGGACATTAAATATGGTGGAAAGGAGGGCTGCCTAGGCTGCTCAGTGGACTGAGTGCTCAACTCTTGGTTTCTGCTCATAGCCCATGAGATCAGCCCTGAGAAAGGCTCCATGCTCAGTGGAGAGTCTGCTCCAAGATTCTCTCCCTCTGCCTGTCCCCCAACTCATGGGCTCTCAAATCAATAATAAACAAACAAATAAATAAATAAATCTTTTAAAAAAAGGGTACAAAGGAAAGTGGGGGGTGGTTAGGAAGAGAAATCCTTAGCTTGATGGGTTTGTTTGTTTGTTTTTTCTTGCAATTTTATTTATTTATTTGAGAGAGAGAAACAGAGAGAGAGAAAGAGTGTGAGTTGGGAGAGGAGCAGAGGAAGAGGGATAAGCAGACTCTTGGGGGCTGGTTAGAATTCTGCTTACCAAAGTAGTGAAAAGAGCATGATCCTGGGAGTCAAATGGTCCTGGGTTCAAATCCTACCATTGGTGTTTATTATCTGTTAAGTAATACTAGCATTCTGATACCTCACTTGTCCCAGGAATTTATCAGTGCCTGCTATGCAGTCATACTGTAGATATTTGAGGGAATGCATGTGAAGATCAAATACAGTGAGTCCTCTATAAGCAATGATATTATGACAGGACAGGAAGATGCTCTTGGCCAAGGGAAAAGAGCAGAGGAGCAGTAATGCTGATATGTTGTGAGCCTAATCATTGCTGAAAAAATTTTCAAAGGCACTTGGAATATTGAGCAATACCTGCAAGTCTATGTAAAGAGTCTATGTAAAGAATTTGCCAAGTGATAACTGGGTAGTTTTACATTTATTTTTATGTTTTCAATTAGTTCAGCCTAAACCACAAAATTCAAGCAAAGAGGATGTGAAAATCTGGCTCAGACCATGTAAAATTTAAGCATCTGATTACAGAATAAAATAATTTTATTTTGTAATAGAGTTTAAATTTTCAATTTATAAAAGTAATATATGCAAATTATATAATTTGGGGGCTACATATAAATATAAAGAAGACAAATGATATTAACATTTGGTTTTTTCCTTCCAGTCTCTTCTCCTTGCAAAGTTTATGTTGTATTATTCGTATCTTCCCATGCATACAATTACATAGTCTTCTTATTTATCTTAACATTAGGTCAAAGGCAGGTCTCTCCTTTTTTGACAACTTTTAAATTAAAATCATCATTTTAAATGGCTGTACCCTTCAGAGGTTGCAATTTTACATGAGTTTCTGTGATTATTTGATTAATGTCTCTCCTTCCCAGCTGGAGTATAAATTCCACACAAATAGGAACCAAGTCTTTTTTGTATAAATGTTGCATCCCTAGCACCTAATGGTACCTGGCACCTGGCAGAGGAACAATAAATATTTGTTGAAAGGCTGAAAGAATAAATAAATGACTGTATCTTGTGGATGTGCTATAATTTACTTTGCACTCTATTGTTGTTAAACACTTTTTTCATTATTATAAATGAAGCTGCAGTGAACATGGCATATGAATCACTTTCCATGTATAAATTGGTTATTTCTTTTCACAGTTTGGAATGTAAATTAATCCTCCAGTTCCTAAAATGCAATGTACGTATGAGTACCCACCTGTGAATACTATGCCATTCCTATAGGTGTTAAAACACGGGCAAGTTTCTCTGTATGTGTGTGTGTATGTGCGTGTTTGTGTGTGTGTGTGTATACACATACATATATACACACACACATATATATATATATATATATTTTGATGGAAGGAGATGGTCTCATTGTATTCTCTTGGTTTGCCAATTTTAATATAGAGCACACTGGCTATTGATTAATAATAGGATTTGACAGGTAAGGCCCCAAGTGGATAGTTTGTGAAGATGTTCTGTGTTTTCCTGGTGACCCCCAAGTGCTTCGATGCATCTGGGTGTGGAAAAAGATATGTTTTTATGATGAGATGATAGTATGCATAATTCTGAAAATGAATCTCAAGATTCCATGATTTAATCTCTAAACACTGTGAATATAATGAGCTAGTACTACCGAGATTATGACATGTTACATGGCACAATTGTGTTTAAGATAGGGAGATTAGCCAGGTGAACCTGATCTAGTATTAACAAAACCTTTCTCTGGTTGGTGGCAGAGGAGGAAATCAGAGAGACTTAAGGCACAAGGTGCATTGGATGTGTTGGTGTTGGCTTAAAAATGGACGGGTCACATGAGGTGGAGTGCAGGTGTTATTAAGGAGCTGAGAAAGTCCTCTGACTGAGAGCCAGCAAGAAGATAGGGAACTGAGTCTTACAATGGCAAGGAATTGAATTCTGCCAATACTTTGAATGAACTTGGAGGCAATTTTTCTCCAAAACCTCTAGATGAGCACCTAGCTAGGTCAGCGACATGAATTCAGCCTATGGTATGTTGAAGAAAGACTCCCAGTCATGCTGTACTGGATTTGTGACCCTTAGAACTGTTAGCAAGTAAACAGATGCTGTTTTTTATTATGTTATGTTAGTCACCATAATCATTAGTTTTTTGATGTAGTGTTCCAAGATTCATTGTTTGTGTATAACACCCAGTGCTCATTGCAACATGTGCCCTCCTTAATACCCATCACCAGGCTACTTCATCCCTGCCCCTCTCCCCTCTGAAGCCCTCAGATTGTTTCCTGGAGCCCATAGTCTCTCATGGTTTGTTTCCCCTTCTGATCCCCCCCCCTTTAGTTTTCTCTTCCTTCCCCTAATGTCCTTCATGCTGTTCCTTATGTTCCACATATGAGTGAAACTATATGATAACTGTCTTTCTCTGCTTGATTTATTTCACTCAGCACAGTCCCCTCTAGTTCCATCCATGTCAGTGCAAATGGTGGGTATTCGTCCTTTCTGATGGCTGAGTAATATTGCATTGTACATAGGGACCACATCTTCTTTATCCATTCATCTGTTGAAGGGCATCTCAGCTCTTTCACAGTTTGGCGACTGTGGCCATTGCTGCTATGAACATTGGGATACAGATGATCCTTCTTTTCAATACATCTGTATCTTTGGGGTAAATATCCAGTAGTGCAATTGCTGGGTCATAAGGTAGCTCTATTTTTAACTTTTTGAGGAAACTTCATACTGTTTTCCAATGTGGCTGTACCAGCTTGTATGGGCAGAAGACATGAACAGACACTTCTCCAAAGAAGACATAAAAATGGCTAACAGACACATGAAAAAATGTTCAACATCATTAGCCACCAGGGAAATTCAAATCAAAACTGCATTGAGATACCACCTTTTACTAGTTAGAATGACAAAAATTAATACGGCAGGAAACAGCAGGTATTGGCTAGGAGATGGTGAAAGGGGACCCCTCCTAAACAAGTGCTTTTTAAAGTTGCTCATTTTGTGGTAACTTGTTAAGCAGCAATAGATAACTAATACAAATAGTTACTTCAATGTTCAGCCCAGTGGAGCAGACGCTTAGCAGCATAAATTCTTACAGATAGTACATTGCTATCAGAATTATCATTCATCTGATCTCTGCTCTTAGTTATTGAAGGGTTACAATATATCCCTTACTATTTTGCAGGAAAAATTACTGATTGCTCTCTTCCCGAGTTATCTCCAATCACTCAGCATATAATCTCTTGCAATGGCTAAAGGTGCCATATTCAAAATAAAAAGAAAGTCTTTTGAAAATGGGCTTTTGGAATCATATGTCTTAATAATGGCTATCAGAGTGTTGGTGCAAACCCCTGGTGGGTAACAGTGATTACAAGTGAATAAAATAAAAAGGAAAAACTGAAAGTCATCCGAGGCAGAGACAACTGGAGCAGAATCTGGTCTCAAAAAAAGAAGAAAACAAAAGCCGTGAGACTGAAAGAATAGGAAGGGCTGAGAATTGAGTTCATGACTTTATCGACCAAGAGCACAACCCATCATCCCCCATGGCTGTGGCTGTGGAGGATGGTGGTGGGTTTCCTCCACAGCCTCCTAAGTTATATTTAAACACAAAAGGAATAAAACTGGGACTTTTAAGGAGGAATCCTGGCAGCACAAAAGTGCTGAAGAAATGAGATCCAGATTTAGAGCACAAAATGCCTAAATCTGTGGCTGGCTGTTAACGAAACATGCCTTGGGGGAGACTTCCAGGAAGCATGGCAGAGAAGCAGGCGGAGAGTAGAGATAAATCCACTTTTGAAAGATAAATCTATGTGAAGCCAGATCTGTGAGTTCCTTGCTTTTCTTAATTGAGTACATTTTCCAACCATGCACAGCTTGAGAGGTAGACATATTAAAGGGTCAGGATATAGAGCCAAAGACTGACAGAGCAGCTAGAAATGTGGGGAGTCCTTAGAAGCAGGGGAACTACAAAAGGGTGAACTCTGCTTCTATTCAAATCCTTGGCCGACTGTCAAATTTCAGAGGCAACGGAGTACCCATGGGATTCAGGCTCAAAAAGCAGCAGTGGGAGGGCATAAGAACAGAAAATAGGCATACACAACTGAATGTGTGGGAGAACATGACGTATGCTGCAACATTCCAGGCAAAATAACTTCCTAACGATAGAAATCCAATAATTTTCTGAAGAACATGGCCAAATCCAGAGCTGTTACAGTGTATTATCTGCAATGCCCAGTTTCCAACCAACATTTCTAGACATCTGTTGCTGTGTAACCAATTTCCTCAAAATGAGATGACTTAAATAATAAAATATTCTTTAGCACCCAGGCCTCCATCTGAAAGAGGCTCTGGTGGGAGCCCAGGCTCTCATACTGTTGCTGGCGACATATTTTCTGGCGGCTGCGGTCATCTGAAGTCATGATGGGCTGCAGGATTCACTTCCTGAATTAATTGCACGGTTGCTGGAATGTCTTAGTCTCATCTCATCTCCAGTAACTTCAGATGGTGGTAGTTTCAGACGTCAAAGCACAGACTGTGCATGAAGCCTGCCCATTGGATATGTAAGACCAGAACTTAGAGTCTCTAGTGAGCATCAGAAAGCCTCTGTCCACTTCTTTATAAAACGTAAAATCCTATGTTGTAACTTTATTTATTTATTTATTTATTTATTTTTAGGATTTTGTTTATTTATTTGACAGAGAGAGACACACAGTGAGAGAGGGAACACAAGCAGGGGGAAGTGAGAGAGGGAGAAGCAGGCTTCGCGCTGAGCAGGGAGCCCTATGTGAGGCTCAATCCCAGGATGCTGGGATCATGACCTGAGCCACAGGCAGGCACTTAACAACAAAGCCACACAGGTGCCCTGTAACTTTATTTATTTATTTATTTTTAAAGATTTGTTTATCTGAAAGAGAGAGAGAAGATGGGAGGGAAGAGGGAGGGAGAGAGAGAGAGAGAGAGAGAGAGGGAGGGAACGCATGAGTTGGGGAGGGGCAGAGGGGGAGAGAGAGAGAGAATCCTAAGCAGAAACTGCACAGAATCCAAAGCAGGGCTGGATCCTGGGACCCTGAGATCAGGACCTGAGTTGAAACCAGGAGTCAGATGCTTAACTGACCGAGCCACCCAGGTGTCCCCATGTGTTATATTTTTAAGCAGATTAAATTCATATAAAATAAGAATTTGTGTGTGTTGTAATCTTTGTTGGGATAATAGAATAGAGTGACGTTTTGTTTTTTAAAGATTTTTAAAAAATATTTTATATAGTTATTTGACCAGAGAGCAAGTACAAGCAGGGGGAGCAGCAAAGGAGAAGAAGCAGGCTTCGCACTCAGCAGGGAGCCCATCATGGGGCTCAACCCCAGGACTCTGGGATCATGACTCACACCAAAGGCAGACACTTAACTGACTGAGCCACCCAGGCATCCCTTAAAGATTTTTTTAAAAAGTTATTGAATGAATATATTGCCAACATTTAATCTAGAAATTGATTTGTGAGTCATACAGTTTAATTTTATAATTTGAATCCCAATAATTCTGGAAATTAATCCCTTGAGTCTGAGATTATGATCTCTTTATTTCAATATATTTTGAAGAGAAGATCTCTGCTCTTTATTCTGTGGCTATATATAATTTCTCTGAGTCCCAATTTCTACTTCTGTAATATTGAGATAATGGTATGCACTCATGGGATTGATATGGAGTTTCAAGGAGCTATCATGTGAAGTATCAGTATGTGTGAAATGTACCAGCCTACACAGGTAATGACTCAACCAAGATTAGTCTTGTTTTTCAGTCTCCAGATTCTTTTCATAGCTTTTTATCCCTACTAGAGCTTCTCCCGTTTCTCAGATGTTATGCAGCAATACAAAATAATTTTGGAGAATCACCGATCCTTTTATTTCACAACTGAATTATGTGTCCTTGAAGTTATCCAGAATTCCTTTCCTGGGAAGCAAGTGGTATTAATGGAGATTGTTACTAAAAGGGAGAAACAGTGAGTGTTTATTCATTGGAGTATTTAAAGAAATTGCTAGTAGGTGCAAAGTGAATGTTAATTAATGAACTCCTAAAAATGGTGGTTTCTCTGCATGGTACCACCAATCTTCATTACTGTATATTTGGTATTAGATACCTAGTCCCTGAAAAAATGTTGATGCTATCAGACTTAACTGTTTTTTCTTATTTCTCCTCACCAAAGATGGTTGATTGGTTACAATCAGATCAGATTAGCCATCCTCCCCCATCCCCGCCCCACGGCCCCTGCACCCCCAAGATGGCTTACATATTGTTTCTCTTCTCAATTTCCTGAATCCTGTTGCCTCTAGTTCTTTTCTGAGATTAAGGCATGGGCAACTAGATGTTTAGAAAAGATGTATTTTTTTCCTATTATGCAAGGGGTGCTCTTTTTTTTTTTTTTTTCCTCCACGGAAAATGCTTTCTTTGTCCACTAACCCTTTGTCCTGGCACACCATGCATGCACACATAAAAGCTCGATCCTCTGATTTCCCCCGAAAATGAAGAAGAAAAAAATATAAGGCAAGTGCCATGAATGAAATTGAAACTCAGCTAGAAGGACAAGAAATCATGAAGCTGGTTTCCTAAAACCAATTCCCTGCCCTGATGATGATGATGGTGATGTAAACACGAATAAAGGAAACAAAAATGCTATCAGTGCCTCTCCGGTACTCAGAATCTTGGGTGAAGATCGACCGTGAAGCTGAGTCTAGAATTACCTCGCAATTGTCTTCCTCTTGTTTCCTTCCTGATTTTAGTTTTTTAGAAGAACTGATATATGGATGCAATAAACTCTTATACTGTTAGAACTGTATGGCAAATTTGTCCTTCAAATGTGATCCCGACTGGCTGGCTGATGAGTCAGGGTACTGACAGAATGACGTTTATTCAGGGGACTTCACCAGCGCTAATGATCTAACTTCCCAGCCCTCTATGGGCTCAGCAGGCAGCTTTTGTTTCCGCACTGGAAATAGGTGGAATGATAATAACCAACTTGGTACGTAATGACGAATGGACTTTTTGTGGAAAAGATTCATGAGTACGAGGGAAACCTAATAAAAAATGAAAGTGTCGGGCACCTGGGTGGCTCAGTGGGTTAAGCCACTGCCTTCGGCTCAGGGTCCTGGGATCGAGTCCCGCATCGGGCTCTCTGCTCAGCAGGGAGTCTGCTTCCCTCTCTCTCTCTCTCTCTGCCTGCCTCTCCATCTACTTGTGATTTCTCTCTGTCAAATAAATAAATAAAGTCTTTAAAAAAAAAATGAAAGTGTCACATTTCAAGAATCAAGAAAAAATTCCAAATACATCATGGCATTAAAACAATAATAACAATCAACTAACCAACAATTAAAACAGGTATATAAAAAGGAAAGGAAAATCTGAATGGCCCTCAGATTTCTTTGTAACGTTAGATGCCAGAAGATAATGAAGCAATGATTAGAGCAGTTCCATGGAAAAGGTGATGCCCCCAATTCTATCCCTAGCCAATTTGTCATTCATTTGGAAGCATGCAAGAATTCAAGAATATAGCACTTACACACATTAAAAAAAATTCTTTAAGAAGGAAGAAAATAAATGAATCATCAAGATAAATGGAAAAGAACAGAAAAACAAATACAAAGGAATAAGAACAACTTAACAAAGATTAAAAGACAATTTTATAAAGTAGAAAACAGAGTAGGGGCTCTTGGGTGGCTCGGCAGTTTGAGGGTCTGACTCTTTGTTTTGGCTCTGGTCATGATATCAGGGTCGTGGGATCAAAACCCACCTCAGGTTCCATGCTTAGTATGGAGTGTACTTGTTCCTCTCTTTTGCCTGTGCCCTTTTCCCCAATAAATAAATAAATAAAATCTTAAAAAAAAGATACCCTGATCTTTAAAAAAAAAAAAAGAAAAGAAAAAGAAAACTGATATATATTAAATTCCAAGAGCTTATTTTGCAAAAAACAAGAGTATAGAGAAAAGATTATGTAATCTAATTAGATTAAAAAATAAACATGTGCAAATTAAGCAAGGACAAGTATAAACAACTTAAACCAATTATACAAAAATACTTTGTAAGATTCTAGGCTATTAAACTTCAAATCTCATTAAAATATATAATTTTGTGACAAATTACCAAATTGACACATAAAAGGATAGAAGATATCAATAACAGTAACTCTAAATCAAGAGATTGTCTGAAGAATGAGCCCCAGGAAAATTGTCAGCCTGAATGGTTTCATCAGTGTTTTATGGTCCTTCAAGAGATAAATAATGCTAATATTATTTAAACTTTACAGAAAGCAGGAATAAGAAGACCCTTGCAGTAGTTTTATTTATTTTTACATGGATAGTTTAAGCCTCATAAGCAAAACTTGAAAGAGATGGCACAGAATAAAAACAAACAAAAATCTTAAATTCTTTTATACATAAAGCAAAGATCTTAAATAATATATTAGGGATACAAATCCAGCAGTATATTTGATGAATAATTCACCATGACTAAGTAGAATTTATTCTAGGAAAGCAAGTATGGTACAACATTAGGAAATCTGTTAATATAATTCATGATATTAGTTGGTTAAAGAGAAAACGTTATTTTCATAGTTGTCAAATTTGTATTTGATAAAATTCAACATTATGATTTAAAAAAAACAAAATCTTAAACTTTACGAATAGATGAATCCATATTAAACATGAGTGAGGTTGGGGGGTTGATCTCCAGCAAACACTAGTCCCCAGTTTACCAAAGACACACTGGATTAGAAGTAGTCAGATGAAGTAAAACGATACCTAATGTCATTCTTCCTATTTAACGTAGTTTTGGAAATGCTTGTTCATGAAAATAGAAATGAAAATAACAATAACAAAAAAAAAGAAATGAAAATAATGGCAAATAAAAGAAGCACGAAAATTGGAAAGGAGGAAATCATTACTTATGGGAAATATAATGAGATCCGAATGAAAAACTAATACAATCAACTGAAACCAGGTATTGGAAATAATGAGTTCAAAAGACTTCAATAATTGTGTCTTTTTAAAAATAATTGTTTTACTATATAACAACAATAATTAACTAGAAAATAAATTGGAAAGCAAATCTCACTTATAGTAGCACCAAAAATTTAACAAATTACCTGGGAAAAGTTTAACATGTCCTGAAGCCAAAGAGGAATTTGACTATGTGCTCGTGTCCAGCTTTGGAAAAAGATCTGGTGCAACTTGAGTTTTTCCCCTTTACTCCTGACGTGACCAGTTAACTATCCTCAGTTGCATCCTCTTAAATAAAACCAAGAGACTATGTCACTGGGGTTTCATAAAGGTCAAATGAGACTAAGCACCCAAATATGCTCAATAAAATGTTGGCACATAGATTATTATTGAGAAAATTCTAGAACTGTACTGGCATATGGTAACAATCCATACTGGGCAAAGCTTATCAGTGGCAAAGATACGTATGCCTAAGGGGTATGCATAAGTTTGTTCTTTGTGCTTTTTGCTTTAATAGAGAAAAACTTTAATAGAGAAAAACAATTATACATCAAAAATAGAGGGTAGATGAAATACATTTTGTATATATTTAATATATTTAATAGAGATATATTTTATATATATTTAATATATTTTACATATAAATCATGTAACATTTACATTCATTAAAAAGTATGATATGGTAGTACATCCATTGAGAATGTGAATGTGAAGATTGTCAGTGAAAGGACAAATACAGAATTTATGATCCTACTTTGGTAAAAATTCTATATATAATCATATGCATTTAAGTGTAAAATAAAAAGTACAAAGATATATACTAAAATATTAGTAATGATTCTCTATGGATTTTCAGATTTCAGGGTCTTGATTTTTTGTTTTTATTATCTGTTATTTATTATCCCATAATTCTATCAAAAAATTAATTCTTCATATTAGTAAGAAACAGATTGCTTGAGGGCTTCTTTTGTACACCACAATAGTTTGTTAAATCCTACAGGTCAATTCCCTCTCTCCTGACTGCTTAGGTAAGAATCTACTTGTCAGTCTTCCTCTGTGTGGTGTTTTTTGTTTTGTTTTGTTTTTAATCTACATTAGTGAATTAAAGCCCACCCCTCCAAGACTGACACATTTCTTTACATTGTCAATCTTTAGTCAGGAATTGCTCTGACTTGGGAACCAACGTCTCTTTGATGTGATTTGTACATTTCGGCTCTCATCACTCATTTAATAAGTATCGACGGAGCACCCCGTTTTTCTGCTAAGGTGCTTACTATGAGCGGCTTGCTGGAGGTTCTAGAGGGATCTGTTAAATAACCCCGCTGTTTCGCCACGAAGTTTCTGAGCCAACTGAGAAATAAGACAAAAGGAGAGCAGATGGAGAAACAAAACGTGTTTGCTAACTTGTTATCAGCCGACAGCCTAGCGGAGGGTAGCTGGAACCTGACCCTCAAGCACACTTCCCCAGCTCACCGCCTCCCACTGTCTGGGAGGGGAGAGGAAAGTAGAGTCCACATCGCGCATGTGCAGGAGTGTGCAGTCGTTCCTCCCAGTTGAGACCCACAGATTAGTCCACATCGCGCATGTGCAGGAGTGTGCAGTCGTTCCTCCCAGTTGAGACCCACAGATTAGTCCACATCGCGCATGTGCAGGAGTGTGCAGTC
>NC_081559.1:97845225-97991745 GCF_022355385.1 Mustela nigripes
ATTCCACCCAGTTGAGACCCACAGATTAGTCCACATCGCGCATGTGCAGGAGTGTGCAGTCGTTCCTCCCAGTTGAGACCCACAGATTAAAAATTCCCTTTAGGTGACATGTTCTGCCTCTCCTGAAGAAAAGCGAGGAAGGGTGTGGAGAGAAACCAGGTGTGTGATGCTAACATCTTTTGGTTTGCTTTTCCTGTGTAAGAAAAATACCAGGGGTGTGGATACACTCTCCAGGGAGATGTGGTTGTCTAAAAGAAAGTCTGCTTCTAGCTTCAGAGTTATTCCGCCCCTTCTAACCACTATTCTTTTGGGTATCTTCCTGGGATCCCTAGTGATCTGTGCAGATTATGCCCCTGGAAGACTCTGAAAGGAGGCAGAAGAGTATATTAATTAAATGAACTCTGAGGCCACTCATTGCTCAAGGCTGAATATTCATTGATTCCCAGTTCTATTTCCCATTCCAAATTATATCTAGCCATATTTTCCAATATGGCCCACCAGAGATACTACTATAAAATTAAATGACAACATTGAGATATTCCCAATAATAAAATGTCAAGAACATAGAAATGCCCCAAATTGAATATAAACACTCTCCTACTATCAAATTCCTGGGGAGAAATTAGTCTAAAAATTAAATTGCTTTGCAAGTTCAAGTGCAAAGGAATTAAAGTCAGAAATAAAATTTGCTTGCCCTTGTGAATTAAAAGACTTAATGAAATCAAAATTCTCCCGTTTCTTATTTTGTTCCCTTTTAGCCAAAGATTGTCTTTTGGGTAGCATTGAGGTTCTTTTAGCAGATTTCACTAGAATGATTATGATCTCTTCAGGAGCTCAGAAGATGAATTAGTCCAATGCCAAATCTGTGGTGAACCTCAATTTTTTTTAAAGATTCCAAGCTGCTTCTAAGACACTGATGATTATTAGCACTGGCCGCATCGTCACCGTATTCGGAAAGTGAGGCAATAGTTATAGGCAAAGCTTTGCTTCTAGCGCACAGCCGTTGGTGCTGTCCAAGTCCATGGCAGAGACTCAGTGGTTGCTGACAAGGACCATATGCCCCAATCTCTCTGGCAGCCCCCATTTTGCCAAAGTGGGGCAAAATCTCATCATCCTATTTGGAAAAATAAATTATATGACCATCCTATTGATGAAGGAGATCTAGATTTTAACTTTATCTGGAAGTCACTCAGTTTATGCCAGTTTTCTGAAGTCTACCACTTGTTAATTAAACTCAACTGGGAGAAAAATCTTGAAGTGAGATTAACTTTGGTAATATGCTGCCATCATCATATTCAAGGGAAGAAATCCACCTCCTTCATCTGTGTCCTCTTACTTTATTCAGTTTAGAAATTTGTCATGGTGGTATAGCCAAGAACTGGGGTTCTTTTTTCTTTCCCCTGAAGTATTCTTTCCAGTTTTTTTTTAAAAATAAATTTTTTAGAGGAGTTTTAGGTTTACCATAAAAATTGAAAGGAAGTTACACTTCTCTAATAAACATAAATACTAGGCATCTTTTCATGTGCTTATTTATCACCTGTATCTCTATTGAAAGCTGAACTTGTTCAAATCATTTGCTTATTTATTTTATTTTATTTGTTCATTTGACAGACAGAGATCACAAGTAGGCAGAGGGGCAGGCAGAGAGAGCGAGAGGAAGAAGCAGGATCCCCGCTGAGCAGAGAGCCCGATGCGGGGCTCGATCCCAGGACTCTGGGATCTTGACCTGAGCCGAAGGCAGAGGCTTAACCCACTGAGCCACCCAGGCACCCCCATTTGCTTATTTTTTATTGGATTGTTTGTTCTCTTATTATTGAGTTTTGAGAGTTCATTATGTATTTCAGATACAAATTCTTTTTTTCAGACCTAATGTTTTGCAAATACTTTCTCCTGGTCTATAGCCTATTTGTTTGTTTGAAGCTTTTGGTTTTTTTTTTTTTGTTGTTGTTGTTGTTGTTGTTTTCCACTTGCTTAAGAGAGTTATTTGAATAGCAGGCATTTTTAATTGTGATGAATGAATTTATGTGTCTATAGTTCATGATTTTTGTGGCTTTGCCTGAACTAAGGTAACCAAAACTTTTGTATTTTCTCCTAGATTTCTTTTTTTTTCTCTTCTTTTCTTTTCTGAATTGCTTTTGGATGTTCAGATTCCAGCACCATTTGTTAAAAAGACTATTTTTTCCTTATTGATTTACTTTGTACTTTTTTCAAAATCAATATATGCATGGGTCTACTTCTGGGCATGCTATTCTGTTACATTGATCTATACATCCATCCTTATGCCAACACCTCACTCTTGCGACTACTGTAGCTTTATAGTAAATACTGAGATCAGTATGAAAGTAGTATGAGTTCTTTCTTTTTTTTTTTTTTAAAGATTTTATTTATTTATTTGACAGACAGAGATCACAGATAGGCAGAGAGGCAGGCAGAGAGAGAGGAAGGGAAGCAGGCTTCCCTCCAAGCAGAGAGCCCAATGTGGGGCTCGATCCCAGGACCCTGGGATCATGACCTGAGCCGAAGGCAGAGGCTTTAAACTACTGAGCCACCCAGGGGCCCCGTGAAAGTAGTATGAGTTCTTTAAATTTGTCCATGTCCTTCAAAATAGTTTAGACTCTTCTAGATCCTTTGTTTCCCTACATAACTTTAGAATCTTCTTGTCTTTGGTTCTCCTTTTTAGTTTCCCAGATTCCCTCCTCAACATCCCAGAAGCTAGAGTTTGAACTCATCTCCTGCTACAACACCAGACAGACAAGGGCTGGTCTTCTGATTTATTGCCAGGAGGAGAATAATTGTGATCACATGCTCTGTATGAGTAGACAGGCTCCCGAGAAGAAAAGAGAGGGAAAGGAAAGGTTGGTGTGTAAATCAAATGGACTTCTAAAACCAAATCCTCGAATTAGGCAGATTTTCACCTGAGCAATGGATCAGACAGGCCTCCCTCCACTCCTAGAGCAGAGAGGAATGCATTTTATAGCAAGGAGATAGTGAGTCAGAAAGAGCTTCAGCTATGCGTGTTTTTGCCATTTTCCCAAACTAATCATTGATCACCTGGGGGAATGAAGAATGGGTGAAGGCTTGAAGAGAGAGCAGTAAAGGATGATAATGCAGCTGCAACTGCATGAGACTGGGAAGAGCAGCTGTATACTCTCCACCAATGCTAACTTAACCCATTAGCATTGAGTGGGCAATCTTATTTTCCATTTCCATGGACATGGGGGAGACTAACACTTGTCTTTATGTATCTCATGAAATAAAGACTCATGTGTGTTGAGAGAGTGGCATTGTCATTTAAGAAACAAGCGAAGTTAGTCATAGTTTGTAGACAACAGCTCCAGAGAAATTTATCTGAATTCAGTTGACATCTTCATAAGTCACTGTCACACAGAGGGACCTTCATAATTTTTAACGAGTTTTGTTTTTATTTTTGTTTTAAATAAAGCTTAGCTATAGGATACTGAAATTGATTTTGGAAAAAAAGGACACTCACTTCTACTTACAAAAGTAGTCATGGTAGGTTTATCCTCTCATCCCAATCAGTTTCATTCCTCAAAACACAGATTTTCCCAAAATATCTTCCCCAGTTATTTCTGGCTTTGGATGGATGTCTGGTATGTTACTGTTTCTGCCACATTGATCCTTTGCTGTGGATCTGTGGCTGAATTCTTCTGTACAGATCCCAAGACCTGGGCCAAGGGTATCATCCATGAGTGTCCCACAGCTGGTCATCACAGTGCTCAGTTCTCCCCAGGATAAAGGCAATGCTTGCCCTGAACTTTGTCTTCTTGGCCCTGAGGAAGTCTTTCTCTTGTAGATTTCCTAGAGGTTTGTGTGTTTGTCTAATGAAAGCTATTCTTTCTATTCCAGAAGCTACCTATCTTTTATGAAAGCTCCCCGTGAACTTACCTCTTCTATCACTTCTACTCTGCTCCCCTCAACAAACTCCCTAATGTATACACGCTTGTCATATAGACCTGGAGAGCTCACAGCCTGCCAGTTTCTAAAAAGATTTACTCAAGGCTTGGATGAGATACTCTTTTATGGTTAATTTCTCTTGTCATTCTACTCTCAAAATAGGAAACAACTAATGAGGCTTAAGTGTGTTGATTTGCTTAAAACTTCTACAGCAACTCACTCTCACTACAGATATTATCTCAACAAGGTATTTGTGTTAATCCTCATCATGAACTGAAATGAGAGACCATTTTTTGTTGTTATGTTTGTGAGTAACCTATGGGTATAGCTGTTTGCCAGAAAGGCCTGAAAAGACTCATTCTCTGTTGACGTCGTTTTTGGCTTCAACTTCTTCTTGAAACATGAGAAATTTAGGGGAACTCTGAGGAATGAAAAAGAATACACGATAGTATTTTGGAAGGTCCTTACTAGAGACTGAGAAACAACAGTGTATAGTTGGTATTTACCAAGTGCCAGGTCAAGAGCTAAAGTCTTAACATTTAATTTCTCCTTTCCTGTTCAATTTTTTTCTCCATTGAATTTATTGTTTTCTCAAGTAATACTGTAAAAGGTTTTTCATTTATTTTGTTTGTTGTTGGCCCTCCCTTACTAGAGTGTAAGCTCAATGAGGGCAGTTACTCTTGTTACTGCCCTATTACTAGTTACTAGATCACGAGAATCACTGAAAAGTTGTCTTAGTAAGCGTTTCATGTGACACAGTGAATACTGTGATTCTGTGTATGTTACACATTAGAAAATAGAGGTTTAGGTAGTTCATGAACCTTGTGTAAGGCCATACTTTGTAAATAATAGAATCAGGAATCAAAGTCATGTTTGATTTCTGAATCCATGGTTGGACCACTTGTCTACACTGCCTCCCATCTCTCTCAATCCTGACAATGATAAGTCTGTGAGACAGGATTGCCCTTACTTTATAGTTGAGAATGTTGAATCCTAGAGAGGTCAAGTAATCTGATGTGGGTCACACAGCTGATATATAGGGAAGACTGGTCTTAAACTCAGATAATTTTGACTCTAAAGACCATGCCCTTTTCCCCATGGAGTATTGGTGGGAGGCTTTGAAAATTAGTATGGTTGTCCATTTTAGGCTTAGGATATGATGCTATTGAGAATAATATCCGCTCCTCTGTGGCAGAAAAGAGAAGCTAAACGTAGTTTAAGTCAGAGTTATGGGATTGTCAGGTTTTATGCCTCAGGTTCTAGATTTCCTAGGGGTTCACCTCTTGCCATGTAGTGTCTCAGGTAACAGGGAGGCTGTAAGCCCCGCTTGTGTGCTTACCACCTCTTGCAGCAGAAATACACCCCTCCTCCTCCAGCTAGTGCCACTAAGACAGATTTGTTTGCTGTCTATTTACTATGGTAAGTCACCGATCTGAGTCCAGCTGGGAAGGCTGTACATTAACCAGCTAGTGTTGTAAAGGGTGTCATAAAAATGATGAGGGAAGTTACTGGAGGCCCTCTCCATGCCCTGAAGGTACTAAGGATGAACTCTCTGTATTCTGTTTTTGTACGTTGTAGGCATGGGAAGATAAATATCAAGTGCCTCTGAAATCCACCTGTCCAGATTCTAGCAGACACAAGCTCTTTAGGGAATATGGTACATAAGAAGTTACTAATGTTTGAAAATTCCTGAGCTTGTCAGAATAATGAATGTAGCTAATAAACATTCTAATTAGTTAACCTGGAGAAAAATCTTTGCCACTCTAAAGTAGACATTTTCATATTATCCTGAATGTAAACATTACCTTATCATAGACTGCTGTTTAAATGTTACTCTATATCTTTTCTTGGGTTCAGACGCTGCTATTGACTATGCAAAAAGCAACAGAAAAAGACTTAATAAAAAGTGACAGCAGGCAGTTCTCCCTGCCGGCAGAGATTAAGTGCTTAGCTCTTGGCATTTCAATTACCTAAAACTAATGGAATAAATATTTTACAATATTATTGCCTTTTGGGGGGTAAAGCACTCAAAGGGAAAAATATACATGAAATGGGATTTTGTTCTTTTCTTAATGAAATAATTGAAAATGGATTTAGTATCTGAATGTGATCATTAAGAAAATAAAGATACTAGAACCAGTATCAGCGTGAAGAGATCAGGACATAATTTTTTGTATGTGTGGCCTTCACCACTGTCATTTTGCCTCCAGCATAACTTTAAAATAATGCCCTCTAACCATATCCATAAAACCATTTTAGCTGAGCTCAGATGATTTTATGATGGCATAAATTTATTAGAGGGTAATTTTTTTTTTTTAAACACGAGGTTAGTCAAGAATTTCCATCTTCAGAGAATATTGCGTTTTGGGGTTGAGGTACGATTAAGTTTACTCCACTTGGCTCTCAGTGACCCTGCTTTTGCGCTCTTCCTTGTCCCCTGGCACATTTCAGGCAGGAAACACAAAGAAGCAACAGCTGCCTGGAGAATGTGTTTTCTCAATGAAATGATACTGCTTTATTGCCTGTAGGGAAGTGCAGTGGCTTCCCTACAAAGATAATAATGGATCTTCCTCATTGGTGTGAAATATAGGGCCCAAAGATAAATCACACACTGCTAATTTCAATGCTTGATGTCTTTGGAGATAGGAAAATGGCCCATTTTCCCTTTAGATAGGCCATCATTTTCACAAGTTAATAAAATAATGTCAAATCTGAATTTGCAAATGGGTGGCATACTCCATAATGTCACAGTGTATCTGATAAAGACCATCAGTTTATAGGAATTGTTTATAGAATTTATCACTAGTGTGTGTTTCTGTGTGTGCGTGTATTAGTAGGAAAGCTGATGGAATTAAAATTCAAAAATCCCCTTCACCTTTTAATAGACCTCTCCCTACGTGGTTGACTTGCTCGATGCTCATGGCATTCCCTGGAGACATCCTGGCAGAGACGTAGATTTTACATGTTTTTGATATTTGTTATATCAGTGATAACAGCCGATGATTAGGTTATTAAGGTTATATTTACATATGTGGAGAATACGGCTTCAAAAGAGGGCTCTTGATATTTCATCCATTTTTTTTAAACTGAGGATTTGTGTATATTGGCCAATATGCATGGAATGAGAATTATCTTTGAAATCAATTATTGGAAAAGATTATTTGAGCCCTTAGGAAAAAAAAATGTATACTGGAAGAAAGAAGGGAAGCTGGTGGATTCTGAAAAACTGAGCAAAAATATTCTTGCCAAAGAATATATTAAATCTTGCAAGTTAATATAAATTATTATATATTTTTTATTATATAATTTTTATTCTATAAACTAAAAGCAAAAGATCCAATTGTGGCTCAGTTACATTAAGGAATCACCTAAAATCTGTACCAGAATCCAGACCTTAATGACCTGGAGGTCTAATCTATGAGTGTGTCTGCTGAATCTGTTCTCTCCGTCTGTCCACCTGTTTGCAACTTGACTTCTATTAATCTAAACCAAACAGCATTCTCTCTCTCCTAAAGTCACTGCAATAAATAATCTTGGCTACTGTTCTTCTAGAATCATTTCTCAACTCAGCATCCAAAGTGATCAATTAAAGATGTAAATCCAGGGGCGCCTGGGTGGCTCAGTGGGTTAAAGCCTCTGCCTTCAGTTCAGGTCATGATTCCAGGGTTCTGGGATCGAGCCCCGCATCGGGCTCTCTGCTCAGCAGGGAGCCTGCTTCTTTCCTCTCTCTCTGCCTGACTCTCTGCCTACTTGTGATCTCTGTCTGTCAAATAAATAAAATCTTAAAAAAAAAAAAAAAAGATGTAAATCCAATCCGTTGATTCCACTGCTCAGACTTTCCAGTGGCTTCTCATTACTCAAAAAAATTAAATCCAACCCCAACAGGTCCTGCCTGATTTGGTCCTGCTATCCCAACACCTCGACCCCTACCACTGTCTAGTGCATTTTCTCCAAGGTTCTGGCCTCCCTGCTTCCTCTATCTGGAATGCTCCTGCTCTAGACCTTGGAAGGTCATGCTCATACTCCCTCTCTTCCCCGTGTTCTCAGTTCAAGTCCCATCTCCTCTCAGAGATCTGCTTGACACAAACCATCTTCACATGTTTCTTTGTAGAAATTTTTAGTATCTGATATTTGATTAGTTTATTTTTTTATTTTCCAACTTCTCACTACCTATAGGCTCTGAGAAAGAGAGCCTCTTATTCACTAGTCTATCCTCAGTTCCTGGAATAGTGCCTGGTACTCTGTATTCTCAATGCATATTTCTGAATGAATGAATAAATGGTCCTCAAAATTTTCCTAGGAACTTGAAAATTTTTTTCCCTACCTGAATACAGTACAACCTATTTTAACTCTTATCACTAGACTATACTCTCTTCACCAGTATATTGATCTGAATGCTTAACTGGGAAACAATTTCATCCAATTTATAGTGGCTAACAATAAAATAGAAAAACATGTTATGAAAACTTGTAGTGTTAAAATCAGTAACGTTTGTTTGTAATGAAACGATGAACTAAGAATTCTCAATGGGTTATGGCTTGTCCCTGGCAGCAATTATCCCATGAGCAGGGGGCCTCTGATGGGTTTTGATTTTGAAGCTTCACGTTGGGCCTCATGATCATCTGTTGAATTCAGGGTTTATTGACCCACATTATTTGGCAGACCAGTAGAATGAAAATTATGGCCAAGAGTCTGTTCCCGCATCACCCTGGGTACAGCCTCACCCAAGGAGCAGCCCTACTTTATGTACATCCCCATCCTACATGCAGACACATTTCTCCTAGTTTATTACATTTTTCTTGTTCATATTTATAACTTAGGAACTTAAGCACTGAGATATCTATTCTTTCTTTCATTTTTTCAAGGTCAAGACTATCTTCCTAGGATTTCTTTCCTACTCTTTGCTTAAGGCTCAAATTACTTCCATCTATTTCCAGAAATCTCCTTCACATGTGTTTCCACACCTGTGACACTTGGTAGCTTTTAAAACTGATGTTTCTTATTCTGTACTGAGCATGTGGGTTTGAGTGCCCTAAAATGTTGAATGTCTTTGTTCTTAGACATTCTAGGAACTCTGTTATATAAGGCAGAGACACAGATTCTCATGAAGAATGAAGGAAATAAAAAGGATCTGATATAAATTGTAGAGAAGGTCTGCCATCGCATGGATGGGTTTACACCAGCTGCATTTATTGACACCCAAACATTCTTTAAGATTCTCCCTCCCCCTGCAAATTTCCTGAGTAATAAATTCTCTATCTCTAAATGGCTTTGTTTACATGGTCATTTGGAACTGTGATTTCCGTTGGGTGTTCTCTACATCAGTTCATGTCAGTAGTATTCCATTTTCATTTCAAACCCCTGAATCTCACAGGATTTGTTAAAATTTCTTGAATATTTCTAAAGGATTTATTGACATTGGATCATATTTATACTATTGGTAAACAAACCATGTGGTATGGAAAGGTAATGAACTAATAGGTAAGTGAAACAAAATACAGAATCTAGAAAAGTTTCCAAGAATATTTGAGGATTTAGCATTTTAAGCGAGTAGAGAAAAGATGGATTATCCAATAACTAATTATTCAAAAATTTATGTTGAAATAAGTGGCTAGGCACTGAAAAAAGCTGAGGGCCTAAAATAGTTCTAGGTGAATCAATAACTTAAATGTAAAAATTATATGTAAATACAAGATGAAAATATGGTATTTTGGTTATTTTGAGGCTGAATAAAAGCTTCTAAAGTATAAACCACAAAAGACAAAGATGATATATTTGACTACTTAGATGATAAGCTCTCATATGGAAAAAAATGTCATGAAACAGTTTAAAGAATGAAAAAATGAGGAAAATATTTCTAATGTGGATCAGGATTAATTTCTATAAAATATTTAAAAACTCACAACTCTTATAAAGAATTTAAGAAATAAATTACTATCCTCCTTGGAAAAAAATATACAAAGAACCTAAACAGGTAATTCACAACCAGAAAAATAAAAATGACCAAGAAATGTAGAAAATGCATTCAATATTTTACAAAAACAACAGCTCCCCCCCACCATGTGTTAGATTTGTATATCAAAAAGGTTGATAACACAACATGTAAATAGAATACAGGAAAATGTACATTGTCATGCGCTGTTAGTAGAGTACAAATTACTACAGTATTTCTCAAGGGCTGTTTGTCAGATGGCAACAAAAAGAGAAAACTTGAATCCTTTTTGAAACAGTAATTCCTCTAGGGAATGGTTGTAAGAAAATAATGAGCCAAATGTCAAAAGATAACTGTTTAGTGGGGAGGAGTCAAGATGGCGGAGAAGTAGCAGGCTGAGACTACTTCAGCTAGCAGGAGATCAGCTAGATAGCTTATCTAAAGATTGCAAACACCTGCAAATCCATCAGCAGATCGAAGAGAAGAAGAACAGCAAATCTGGAAACAGAAAAACAACCACTTTCTAAAAGGTAGGACTGGCGGAGAAGTGAATCCAAAGCGACGGGAAGATAGACCCCAGGGGGAGGGGCCGGGTCCCGGCAAGCGGCGGAGCAACGGAGCACAAAATCAGGACTTTTAAAAGACTGTTCCGCTGAGGGACATTGCTCCAGAGGCTAAACCGGGGCGAAGCCCATGCGGGGTCAGCATGGCCTCAGGTCCCGCAGGGTCACAGAAGGATCAGGGGTGTCTGAGTGTCGCAGAGCTTACAGGTATTAGAACAGGGAGGCCGGCTACAGAGACGGAGCCGACAGTGAGCTCAGAGCTCGCGGTTACCTTGAACTGGTCCCAGGCTTGGTGAGCTCAGAGCACGGTCGGAGGTCAGGCAGATGGGAGTTACTGGGCACTGTTCTCTGCAGGCGCACTGAGGAGTGGGGCACTGGGCTCTCGGCTCCTCCAGGCTGGAGACCAGGAGGCTGCCATTTGTATTCCCCTCCTCCAGAACTCTATGGAAAGCACTCAGGGAACAAAATCTCCTGAAAGCAAACCCAAGCGGATTACTCAGCCCGGCCCCTGGTAAGGGCGGTGCACTTCCGCCTGGGGCAAAGACACTTGAGAATCACTACAATAGGCCCCTCCTCCAGAAGATCAACAAGAAATCCCCCCAAGACCAAGTTCACATACCAAGGAGTGCAGTTTCAATACCAAGGAGAGCAGCAGAATTCCAGAGGAGGAGAAAGCAAAGAACGGAACTCATGGCTTTCACCCTATGATTCTTAGTCTTGCAGTTAATTAATTTTTTTTTCTTTTTCATTTTTTTTCTCTTCTTCTGCTAAAATTTTTTTAACTTTTACCCTTTTCTTTTTTAACGTTTTTTAACTACTGTACCTAATATATATATATAATATATATATATATATTATACTTTTCTTTATTCGTTTTCTTTTTAAATTCTTTTTTTTTGTTTTGTTTTGGTTTTGTTTTGTTTTATTTTCTTTATTTCTTTCTGAACCTCTTTTTATCCCCTTTCTTCCCCCTCTCCCCCCTCACGATTTGGGATCTCTTCTGATTTGGTTAAAGCATATTTTCCTGGGGTTGTTGCCACCCTTTTAGTATTTTACTTGCTCCTTCATATACTCTTATCTGGACAAAATGACAAGGCGGAAAAATTCATCACAAAAAAAAGAACAAGAAGCAGTACCGAAGGCTAGGGACCTAATCAATACAGACATTGGTAATATGTCAGATCTAGAGTTCAGAATGACAATTCTCAAGGTTCTAGCTGGGCTCAAAAAAGGCATGGAAGGTATTAGAGAAACCCTCTTGGGAGATATAAAAGCCCTTTCGGGAGAAATAAAAGAACTAAAATCTAACCAAGTTGAAATAAAAAAAGCTATTAATGAGGTGTAATCAAAAGTGGAGGCTCTCACTGCTAGGATAAATGAGGCAGAAGAGAAAATTAGCGATATAGAAGACCAAGTGACAGAGAATAAAGAAGCTGAGCAAAAGAGGAACAAACAGCTACTGTTTGTACTGACCACAAGGGGGGAATTCGAGAGATAAGTGAAAACATAAGATGAAACAACATTAGAATAATTGGGATTCCAGAAGAAGAAGAAAGAGAGAGGGGAGCAGAAGGTATACTAGAGAAAATTATTGGGGAGAATTTCCCCAATATGGCAAAGGGAACGAGCATCAAAATTCAGGAGGTTCAGAGAATGCCCCTCAAAATCAATAATAGGCCCACACCCCATCACCTAAGAGTAAAATTTACAAGTCTTAGTGACAAAGAGAAAATCCTGAAAGCAGCCCGGGAAAAGAAGTCTGTAACATACAATGGTAAAAATATTAGATTGGCAGCAGATTTACCCACAGAGTCCTGGGGCCAGAAAGAGCTGGCATTATATATTCAGAGCACTAAATGAGAAAAACATGCAGCCAAGAGTACTATATCAGGCTAGGCTATCATTGAAAATAGAAGGAGGGATTAAAAGCTTCCAGGACAAACAAAAACTGAAATAATTTGGGAACACCAAACCAGCTCTACAGGAAATATTGAAAGGGGTTCTCTAAGCAAAGAGAGAGCCTACAAGTGGTAGATCAGAAAGGAACAGAGACAATATACAGTAACAGTCACCTTACAGACAATACAATGGCACTAAATTCATATCTCTCAATAGTTACCCAAAATATTAATGGGCTAAATGCCCCAATCAAAAGACACAGGGTATCAGAATGGATAAAAAAACAAAACCCATCTATGTGTTGCCTACAAGAAACTCATTCTAAGCCCAAAGACACCTCCAGATTTAAAGTGAGGGGGTGGAAAATAATTTACCATGCTAATGGACATCAGAAGAAAGCAGGAGTGGCAATCCTTATATCATATCAATTAGATTTTAAGCCAAAGACTATAATAAGAGATGAGGAAGGACACTATATCATACTCAAAGGATCTGTCCAACAAGAAGATCTAACAATTTTAAATATCTATGCCCCCAATGTGGGAGCAGCCAACTATATAAACCAATTAATAACAAAATCAAAGAAACACATGAACAATAGGGGACTTTAACACTCCCCTCACTGAAATGGACAGATCATCCAAGCAAAAGATCAACAAGGAAATAGAGGACTTAAACGACACACTGGACCAGATGGACATCACAGATATATTCAGAACATTTCATCCCAAAGCAACAGAATACACATTCTTCTCTAGTGCACATGGAACATTCTCCAGAAAAGATCACATCCTCGGTCCTAAATCAGGACTCAACCGGTATCAAAAGATTGGGATCATTCCCTGCATATTTTCAGATCACAATGCTCTGAAGCTAGAACTCAACCACAAGAGGAAGTTTGGAAAGAACCCAAATACATGGAGACTAAACAGCATCCTTCTAAAGAATGAATGGGTCAACCGGGAAATTAAAGAAGAATTGAAAAAAATCATGGAAACAAATGATAATGAAAATGCAATGGTTCAGAATCTGTGGGACACAACAAAGGCAGTGCTGAGAGGAAAATATATAGTGGTATAAGCCTTTCTCAAGAAACAAGAAAGGTCTCAGGTACACAACCTAACCCTACACCTAAAGGAGCTGGAGAAAGAACAAGAAAGAAACCCTAAACCCAGCAGGAGAAGAGAAATCATAAAGATCAGAGCAGAAATCAATGAAATAGAAACCAAAAAAAACAATAGAACAAATCAACGAAACTAGGAGCTGGTTCTTTGGAAGAATTAATAAAATTGATAAACCCCTGGCCAGACTTATCAAAAAGAAAAGAGAAAGGACCCAAATAAATAAAATCATGAATGAAAGAGGAGAGATCACAACTAACACCAAGGAAATACAAACTATTATAAGAACATACTATGAGCAACTCAATGCCAACAAATTTGACAATCTGGAAGAAATGGATGCATCCCCAGAAACATATAAACTACCACAACTGAACCAGGAAGAAATAGAAAGGCTGAACAGACCCATAACCAGTAAGGAGATTGAAACAGTCATTAAAAATCTCCAAACAAACAAAAGCCCAGGGCCAGATGGCTTCCCGGGGGAATTCTACCAAACTTTTAAAGAAGAACTAATTCCTACTCTCCGGAAACTGTTCCAAAAAATAGAAATGGAAGGAAAACTTCCAAACTCATTTTATGAGGCCAGCATCACCTTGATCCCAATACCAGACAAGGATCCCATCAAAAAAGAGAGCCATAGACCAATATCCTTGATAAACACAGATGAGAAAATTCTCACCAAATTACTAGCCAATAAGATTCAACAGTACATTAAAAGGATTATTCACCATGACCAAGTGGGATTTATTCCAGGGATGCAAGGTTGGTTCAACATCCACAAATCAATCAATGTGATACAACACATCAATAAAAGAAAGAACAAGAACCATATGACACTCTCAGTAGATGTTGAAAAAGCATTTGACAAAGTACAGCATCCCTTCCTGATCAAAACTCTTCAAAGTGTAGGGATAGAGGACACATACCTCAATATTATCAAAGCCACTTATGAAAAACCCACCGCAAATATCATTCTCAATGGAAAAAAACTGAAAGCTTTTCCGCTAAGGTCAGGAACACAGCAGGGATGTCCATTATCACCACTGCTATTCAACATAGTACTAGAAGTTCTAGCCTCAGCAATCAGACAACAAAAGGAAATTAAAGGCATCCAAATCTCCAAAGAAGAAGTCAAACTATCACTCTTCACAGATGATATGTTACTATATGTGGAAAACCCAAAAGACTCCACTCCAAAACTGCTAGAACTTGTACAGGAATTCAGTAAAGTGTCAGGATATAAAATCAGTGCCCAGAAATCAGTTGCATTTCTCTACACCAACAACAAGACAGAAGAAAGAGAAATTAAGGAGTCAATCCCAATTACAATTGCACCCAAAACCATAAGATACCTAGGAATAAACCTAACCAAAGAGGCACAGAATCTATACTCAGAAAACTATAAAGTACTCATGAAAGAAATTGAGGAAGACACAAAGAAATGGAAAAATGTTCCATGCTCCTGGATTGGAAGAATAAATATTGTGAAAAAGTCTATGCTACCTAAAGCAATCTACACATTTAATGCAATTCCTATCAAAGTACCATCCATCTTTTTCAAAGAAGTGGAATAAATAATTCTAAAATTTATATGGAACCAGAAAAGACCTCGAATAGCCAAAGGGATATTGAAAACAAAGGCCAACGTTGGTGGTATCACAATTCCGGACTTCAAGCTCTATTACAAAGCTGTCATCATCAAGACAGCATGGTACTGGCACAAAAACAGACCCATAGATCAATGGAACAGAATAGAGAGCCCAGAAATAGACCCTCAACTCTATGGTCAACTAATCTTTTACAAAGCAGGAAAGAATGTCCAATGCAAAATGATAGCCTCCTCAATAAATGGTGTTGGGAAAATTGGACAGCCACATGCAGAAAAATGAAATTGGACCATTTCCTTACACCACACACAAAAATAGACTCAAAATGAATGAAGGACCTCAATGTGAGAAAGGCATCCATCAAAATCCTTGAGGAGAACACAGACAGCAGCCTCTTTGACCTCAGCCACAGCAACATCTTCCTATGAACATCGCCAAATGCAAGGGAAGCAAGGGCAAAAATGAACTATTGGGATTTCATCAAGATCAAAAGCTTTTGCACAGCAAAGGAAACAGTTAACAAAACCAAAAGACAACTGACAGAATGGGAGAAGATATTTGCAAACGACATATCAGATAAAGGACTAGTGTTCAAAATCTATAAAGAGCTTAGCAAACTCAACACCTAAAGAACAAATAATCCAATCAAGAAATGCGCAGAGGGCATGAACAGACATTTCTGCAAAGAAGACATACAGATGGCCAACAGACACATGAAAAAGTGCTCCATATCACTCGACATCAGGGAAATACAAATCAAAACCACAATGAGATATCACCTCACACCAGTCAAAATGGCTAAAATCAACAAGTCAGGAAATGACAGATGCTGGCGAGGATGCGGAGAAAGGGGAACCCTCCTACACTGTTGGTGGGAATGCAAGCTGGTGCAACCACTCTGGAAAACAGCATGGAGGCTCCTCAAAATGTTGAAAATAGAACTGCCCTATGACCCAGCAATTGCACTACTGGGTACTGGGTATTTACCCTAAAGATACAAACGTAGTGATCCAAAGGGGCACGTGCACCTGAATATTTATAGCAGCAATGTCCACAATAGCCAAACTATGGAAAGAGCCTAGATGTCCATCAACAGAGGAATGGATCAAGAAGATATGGTATATATACACAATGGAATACTATGCAGTCATCAAAAGAAATGAAATCTTGCCATTTGTGACAACGTGAATGGAACTAGAGAGTATCATGCTTAGCGAAATAAGTCAAGCGGAGAAAGACAACTATCATATGATCTCCCTGATATGAGGAAGTGGTGACACAACATGGGGGCTTAGGTGGGTAGGAGAAGAATAAATGAAACAAGATGGGATTGGGAGGGAGACAAACCATAAGTGACTCTTAACCTCACAAAACAAACTGAGGGTTGCTGGGGGGAGGGGGATTGGGAGAAGGGGGGTGGGGTTATGGACATTGGGGAGGGTATGTGCTTTGGTGAGTGCTGTGAAGTGTGTAAACCTGGTGATTCACAGACCTGTACCCCTGGGGATAAAAATATATGTTTATAAAAAATAAAAAATTAAAAAAAAGGTAAATGTTTAATAATGATCATTATAGCACTGCTTATAATGCTATACAAAAAAGTTTCTAGTTCAATGTCCATGAATAAACAATTAAATTAGATGTACCTCATATATAGTATGCAGCTATTAATAAGGATGTCAGCCTACATTAAATAACATAGAATGGCAGCCATAATATAGCACTGAATGACAAAGTTGGATGCCCAATGACACGTATAATATGGTACCATTTATTTAAAAGTATGACATATATATGTAATCAATATGCTCCATTTTATGAGCTTATTCTTCAAAATAAGATGTTATATTTCCTTATAAATTCTTAAAATAAAATGCCCAAGTCTCCAGTTGGCCTCTAACTGGGGGGTCTTTTCCTCTTGTTGGGCCTCCCTCCCTTTCCTATGATGGCCTCAGTAGGTAAACTTTTTCTTACCCATAGGATTAGTTCAGGCTACTTCTGGCTCACAGCCATGTTCCCTTGAGGCTGGAGATGCCCACAAATACAACTAAATACTGATTCCTTTGGGTAGGGGCATCAGTTACCAAGCCAAAGACTTGAGGGTTGTAACTTTTTCTGGTTGGTTGATATTGTCGGATCCACAGCTGGGAATATATCTTAATTCCTTTCAGTCTGATGTGACCAAGACTAAATCTCTAGTTTTGATCACTGCTCCTGACCCTAGAGAAGATTCCTTCAAAAAAACACAGGTGAACCTCTGTTGAGTAAAGGAGGAATATTCCCACTGACACAGCTCTGGATACCTCTTTATCCTGATCCCCCACAGCCACTTGGGGAGCAAGTCAGGTTTGGTGGGTTCCAGTGTTCATCAGTTGTTGGCTCAATCCTTGGTGCCTGGAAGCACCCACTGGTCTTGTTTTTCTCTATCCTTGCAGGGATTTCTTCACAGTGGTCTTGCTGATCAGACTGGATTAACCCAATGTTTCTGTATCTTTCAATATATTTTTTTAAGATTTTATTTATTTATTTGACAGGTCACAAGAGGCACAGAGGCAGGCAGATAGAGAGGGGGAAGCAGGCTCCCCACTGAGCAGAGAGCCCGATGCGGGGCTTGATCCTAGGATGCTGGGACCATGACCTGAGCCAAAGGCAGAGGCTTAATCCACTGAGTCACCCAGGTGCCCCTGTATCTTACAATCTTAACAAAAATTGTTGAGCTTTGAAATTTCCCCTCCAGGGAGCTCTATTTATAGCATATGTTCTTCACATATCTGAGCAGTGTTCAAACTCTGGGTACTAGTAGAATGTTTGGCAAAGAAAATATCAAAACTAAAGCTTTGCTTGACACCTTTGTCATCCAATGGGAGAGACAGGATGTTGCACACATAGTGAGAGAGAAAGAGTTATTTAAGGATATATTTTCATCCGAATTTCTGTTGTATTTTTTCTAGGTGATAAGATTTCCAGTGATTCTTTTGTAATATTTTTTCCCTACATTTTGGTTTAAACAATGAGAATGTGTAACATTTAAAAAATAAACTATATGCAGTTTCTTAAACCTCTTCATGCAAGTTCTTGGTACCAGCATTTAGACAAGTAGTTCAATGCTCCTAGATATCAGTTAGCCCATATATAAAGTAGAAGGGTGTGATTATTTGTGGCTCAAGAAAATGTCCTATTTCCCTAAGAGAAATATTCCATAACAGTATCAATATGTCAGGGCATTCAGAGACATATCATATTTTAAAGTGTTCACTTTACAGAGAAGGGGACAGAGCTCCCGTGAAGTTGAGCAACTTCCTTAAGGTAACAAAGGTCATCAGGTTAGAGTTAGGACTACACCCAAGTCTTCTGATAAGACCCAGCAAGTGACACCGCATGCCACCACTCTCCATGCCTGTATATTTTTTGCTTTCAAAATAAGTAGTCTGCAAGATAGTCTTCGAGGTCTATCTCTGCTTTAAAAGTCAAAGACCCTTGAAAAAGTTAATGACCTAGAAGACACACAAGACAGCTTGGAATATGTTGGCATCACTAGTTCTTATTGACTTGAATGATCACACTTAGTCTGACCTACTTCAAAATAAGATCTTTTGTTTACCACTTACGAGATTTATTTCCTTTTTCTTTCCTTCTGTTTAGTTAAAAGGCATTGGAAAAAATGAGGCTAGTTCCTCACTGTTCAGCAGAGCTCCTATTTCCCTGCACTGACTATTAGACTGAGGATGGCTGTAAGGCTCTTTCTCGGCTGTCACTTAGGATGCATTTGGAAAGCGTATTTTACCTAGATTGCTTCAGCAAAATCTTCAGCCCTCTCAGTAGTCATTAGCTTATTCTGCTCTTTTGCTTGTCTTGTCCTTTTCTACCCTACCTTCCTGAGACCACATTCAACTGAGGGGATTTGATATGTCTGGCTGCTCTGGTTTCACTCATATGCTCTCCAGAACCTTCTTTTCAGAATGATTATTTTCTTCTGTAGATTTCAACAAAAGTCATTCAACAAAAGTCATTCAAATTCTGTTTCATCTTGATACTGGATTTCTCTCAAATATATATATCATTATAATACTAAAACATAGTGTCCAAACTTTCCAAAAGCAAAAGCTTTCAGGACTCACTTCAGTAAGTACTAGGATTGGAGCTAAGGGGGAACCACATGGCATGGCTGGACAGTTGGTCATCCTACCAGGATTCAGAAATCGTGAAATCCGGAACCCAATCTTCTGTTCTGCCCTTCTCCACCCTTTCTCCTCACTCTCTACCTTTTCTTCCTTTAACTTTTTTTATTAAGAAATTCAAGTTGTACAAGAATAATTGGAATAAATGTGAAATCAAACTTCCAAGGGTCTTCCATACTCCCCTCTTCAGCTGTAAACACTAATATTTTGATAGGTATCTTAGCAACTATTTATCTATTTAATGTCATCTCTATATGGATATAAATGTATATGGAGATTTTTTTGTATTCAAGTAAATTGTGGTAAGTGTGTAATTCTATGACTCATTTTAATAAGCCTTGGGATTTTTGGATAAGTAGATTTCAGTCATTATTTTTATAATGATATTTATAATGATATAATTATTTTTATAATGATAATAATATAATAACATTATATTATGATTTTATGACATTAATTATACCTGTATTATAGTGGTACAGGTATACTATAATATATTTAACCATTTCCCTAAGAATGGCTATTCAGCCTCTTTTCAGTTTCTTGATACAAAATAATGTCCATTAAGATCATGGGCGAGTATTTCCTTGCAAATGTTCCTCATCAGATTTTCTTGGCTGTAGTTTTCACTGGGATGCTGTTGGGTGACCTCGCAGTTAGCTTGGCACTAATTGTATTCTTACAAATTGAGAAGGGAGCCTTGATCACTGCCAAATAGGGAACATTATGGAGCCGGTGGATAATTATTCTCCCTTTTTCCACCTGATGGGTTGTTGCCAGGTATAGTGTTTTCACATGCCCTCTCGGGAGATGTGTGGTCTGACAGAGCAATCAGGTGTGCTCTCTGGTAAGGCTGTGCTGTGGCCAAGTTCATAATACACCACTCTGTATTTGTTTTCCCTTATTCCTCATCTCATTTCTTTATTCCCTCTTCTAGTTTCCTTGAGATTGTATCCTTGATAGAACATTATATGTATATTTTGCCTCAGGATTTTCTTCTGAAAACTTGGGCTTAGAGAAATATATATCATAAAAAAATGGAATTTCTAGATCAAAGGTACGTGGATTTGTACTCATTTCATTACACCACCCTACTTTTAAATCAGATTTATCCAGATTTATAAACGTACATGTGTTTTTGCTTTCATGTTTCATTGATTGTTACCATTTCCATCATAAAAAGAATTATGTTATTATTATACATTGTAAAAAAAAACTATATTATTACTTTTTGAGCATTCAGTGTGATAAAGAACCTCTCTGTGTATCTTTAGATGTAATGTTACCTGAAATCCTTTAAGTGATGTGTTTCAGTACTTTAATTTTGTAGCTAAATAAAATGAAGCCTGAATTAGTTCCTTATTCTTCTCTGAATTACACTATAAAATAGTTATTGCTCTCCACAGAAGTCATCTTTCAGAAAATATGAAGTAGCTCAAAAGAATGTCATTAGGATGCTCTATGTTGGATTTCTGTTGCTGGAAAGATGTTTGGTTATGTATACCTTCCCACCTTCATGATGGAGAGAGAACTTCATTAGCTTTTGCTCCAGTTTTAGTATATTGTGCACAGAGGAGAAGGAATTAAAGGATGTCTTTCTTCTTATCAGGTGTTCCAAGTGGAGTGGGTGTAGGCAAGTTGAGAAGTGGTTAGAATCTGGAATAACTAGAATCTCTCAAAACTGGGCAGCCAAGGCTGATCTCTGGCTTGTCAACTCACCATGGTCATTTTAGCACCATCTCCCCAGCAGTCCTGATCCACATCCATTTTTGTAGCTGCTGGCAACTTCCTGGCAACATGGAACATGGCACTCACTCCACCATATTGTTTACATAGTCTTGCAGGGGCTAGCAGTCCCTCTGTAAATATATTTTCAAATGAGCATATATGATTCAGAATACTTCCTTTTCTGTGTGAATTTCAGGAGCAGCAGATAACACTGAAGTTATGGGCCTAGATCTAGAGTGTGACAGGCTAGATCAGGTACACCCATCATACACTCATCCTGTATGGAGATCAGTTCATAAAGCAAATTTCTATTGCACTGTAAAGGCCAATTTTATAACTTCTCATCCATTCGCCCTGTGGCTGCTCTTCCAAGTTGGCCTCACGGTCGAGACTCTGAGACTTAGCTGGGCAGAGGGCAGGAATAAGAACCTGGATTTCTGGGAGAGTCTCCAAGGGAGATTTATTTAGATGAGGAGAGTAGGCATTAAATTAAATGGATAAATGGAAATTAGATTGGATTTCCACAGTTGCCTAAACTGGGAAAATGGATTATATGCTGCTTTGGTTGACTCCTGAAACCGGTGCACTTGGCCAACTACAAGTGGGGGTCTTAACACAGATGCGGAAGGAAGGGAAATTTTTAATGGAGTAGAAATATATCAAGACTGCTTATCATTGCCAGAAAGCCAGATACACCTGTGTTGGCTTAGAATGAGATCTGCGTGGATTTGCAAAATGGGAACCTCATTTAAATTCTAACCAAGGCTTAATGACACTGATGAAGCCAGGCCAGTTTTATCCTGTAATTGGGAAAACCAGGGCTCTCTTCAGCAGTTACCGATGAAGCACATCACTCTGCCATGCTTTACTGAAGAAACAGCAGCATCTATCTAACTGCTATCATCCTGGAAACCACATCTTCCCTCCAGAGAGTTGTCACTTCTCAAATTGCAGCTTCTTGCTGGTGACTTAGCCAGGCAGGTCATATAGCAAAGGAGAGAGAAAACGAAAAGTGCAAAGCACACTTTCCATGATTCAGCATTCTCTCTGACCACTTCTGATTTCTGACATAAACAGAAACTTTATGGTAAAATTGGAAGACGATGTCTTTATTTCTTCTTAAAATACCTCATGTACATAGTTACAGAAAATAGTATGGAATGGAAGGGCTTATAAAGGCAAACAACGTTTTTCTTTGCAATATTAGCATCTGTGACTATTCTGGAATAAGTATATATGATACGTAACTGGAACGCATGTAATTTTGGCATTCTATTTTAGGAAATGTGATAAATTAAAGATGATTGTTTGAAACTGGTATGGGGGTCTATAGCTATATAGACCTTTCCTTTAAATCTGGGTGGGCTTTGTGACCCCTCTGAAGAATTAAATGAGGTAGAAATGATTCTGTGCCAGTTTCAGGGCCTATGTCATGGGAGATTATAAGCTACTATTTCCTCTCTTTCTTTCTTTCTTTTTTTTTTTTTTTAAGATTTTATTTATTTATTTGACAGAGATCACAAGTAGGCAGAGAAGCAGGCAGAGAGAGAGGAGGAAGCCAGCTCCCTCTGAGCAGAGAGCCCCATGTGGGGCTCGATCCCAGGACTCTGGGATCATGACCTGAGCCGAAGGCAGAGGATTAACCCACTGAGCCACCCAGGCTCACCCTATTTCCTAACTCTTGGCATACTTATCTTGGAGCCCAGTTTCCATGCTGTGAGAAAACTCAATCATCACAATGTAGGGATTCATGTGGAAGAAAAGTAAGACACCCCACCCCCCCGCCACCAATGGATGGCCCTAGATGAATTTCCAGTCAATAGCTAACATTATCTTGCAATCATGTGAATAAGCTACCTTGGACTTTGATACTTCACCTTTACATGAACTGCCCCAGCTAATGCCATGTGGAGAAAAAGAATGTCCTAGCCCCCAAACTGGGAGATATAATGAAAACAGTGGCTCTTTTGAGCCATTGGATTTGGGGTAACTCATTTGTAGCAGTAGATATCGAGGGCAGGAGTTCTGGTACAGTGGAAGAGCACAGACCTTAGGGACTTACAGACCTGGTTTCAAATAAGGACTTCAACATTTAATAGCTTTCTGACTTTGGGGACAACTGTGAAGTGCCTCTTAGCCTTCATTTCCTAGTCTGTAAAATGGCAATAATAATAATAATAATAATAATACATCTTTTAAAGGCTGTGTTGAGAATTAAAATGTAAAGTGGCTCTTAAATTTCCTGGAAAATAATAATAACTCAACACAGAAGCAATTATCTGTTATTCATCAAATGGTTAACCAACTTCTTTGTACCTTCTTTTTCCTAAGCAATTCTTCCAGATCAGGGTACTGCTGAAGGGAATATAATTTTTGAAAGTCAATTTGGCAGTGTGATTTGAAATTTTAAAATGTTTATATATCTTTCATTAAGTAGTTCCAATTTATGACCCTATTCTAAGGAAATATTCCTAAATACTGGCTATAATATATCCATCCATGAAATCAGATGCTTAGGTAGTTTCCTGATCTCTGCATAGCACTTAAGGAAATTAATCCTGTGTATACATTTTTTTTTTTTTTCCAAACAAAGTTCTGGTCAGCAATGTTTGGGCATCTCTCCTCAAGGTAACACCATCACCAACAGATTCATTAGGAAAACGTCAGTAACTATAAGGAAAGTTAAAAACATATAAAATATTTTAGTAAGACGTGTTACTTTTATGACGTGCCTTTCATTCAATGAATATTTATTCAATACCAACAAAGTATTAGGTTGTGGGAGGATCCTAGGCGAAGAGATGAAACCAGAGCTTCTGTCCTCTCCTGGAGAGTCTGGTGAGTGGTCATTCCGGGTAGTCAGTTCTGGTGCTCAGATTTTCTATCAATGTCTTCATCTTGATGGCTTCCTTGTCACAGTCTTTCTACATAGGATGCTCTCTCCATCCATCCTGCATGACTCAGCTTGACCTCTACCTCCTCCAAACAGTTTTTGCAGGATCTGTGCTGCACACTTTTTAGTTCCCCATATCTTCCCATAGAGCTGACTTCTTGCTGCACTCAATGTTTACTTATCTATGGCTTGTATCTGTGGTTAGTTTTCTTTTTAAAATTCTGTGTGCTATTTTCACAGTTAGATTGAAAATTCTTCATTACTGCATCCCAAATATAATGTTTATGTACATATGAAACACCTAGGTTTCTTAAAATACGGATTTCTTTTCAGTAGGTTTGGGATGAAATCCTAGATACTTCATAGCTAACAAGCTCCCAGGTGATGTTTTTGCTGTTAGACCTCAGACCACACATGAGAAACAGGTAGCAAAGTTATAGAGGGTAGGAGCCACCGTACTGCTCTATTTCTCCAGCACCTTGAACAGTGCCTTGGACATCAAAGATACTCAATAAGTATTGATGGTGGTGTGGGATGAAAGAATGAATGCAGACCTTAGAACAGTACTGGTCTAGGTTATGATATCAGTTCTACCATTTAACACTCTGAACAATCATGGGTACTGTACCTATTCATAAAACAACCTTGCAGAGTTTGAAGAGTCAAAACCAAATGATGAATTTTCAATCACTTGGCATAGTAATGGTATATAGCTAGGGACTAACAAGTTCCTATTATTGGTGATGGAGGAGATTTGTGCTTTTCTAGACTTAGAAAGATTTCTGCAAATTTTATATCTTTGACTACAAACAAATCATATATCTTTGTCTATAGACAAAGATTTGGTCTTGTTCTTGGTATTATACACAAGCAAATATCTTCAGGATAGAGAAGGTACTAATGTAAGTTTTGGCATGATTTTTAAAGATTGTTGCATGTCTATTTTATCAGTTCTGACATATATCCTAAGAGTTAAAGAATAAGAAATCAAGCTAAGTGACAGAGTGCCAAGTGGGCTACTACATGTTGCTTCCAGTCCCTCAGAATAGAAAGCTACCTCAAAGACAGTCAAACCATCTGTAATACCAATGTCGACAGTGTCACTGTCCTTTTCCCGCTTCGTCGGTTTCTACACAGCCTGCTTGGCACAGATAGTGTCTTCATATTCTCCAGATGAAGTCCTGGCAAATGCCCTCAGAAGGATCTCAGAGGGTGAAGATGAGGGCGGTTGGCATGAGGCATTCAGTGCTCAACTAATTGCATTGGAAAAGAAATCGCATGCTGAAGAAATCCCCATGTTGTACTTCCTGAGTCAGCTTCCCTCATCCACTGGCAGAGGAAGGTTGCAATGTCTCCCAGATTCTTAGTTTGTATTCCAGATAAGAAAGTCAGTTGTCTTTCTTGCATGAAAAGTATTTCAGAGCAGGAAAATAATTAGCAAAGTCAAGTTTTGTGTTGTCTTTTTTTTTTTTTTTTTTTTTTAAGAATCATGGGTGAAAAATGAGAAGAAATGATAGAAATAGAAAACCACATTTACAAACCTTAATGGATCTAGATAATGGTCATCAATAGTTGCTAAAACTATTAGATAAGAAACATTAGATGGGAAACTTTGTAACAGATGGATCAGGCTGTCATGACCTGAATCCACTAATTAAATCTCTGTGTCACTAAAAGAGGAGCAAACAGGACATTACTTTTTTTTGGGGGGGGTGGTGTAAGGCAATAGGAAGTGTACAGAAACATTGTGAAGTATTGTTAACAAAGGAAAAAATCCATATCTGATCTGGCCTTTAGATTTAACTCCTAGTTTAGAGAAAATTTGGAGAATGTAGGCCATGTTAAATGACATCATAAGAATTTAATCAGCCAAATCTAGATATTCTGTAAGACAAATAATTTACCTTTAAAAAAAAAATAAATAGCACAAGGGGGAGGGAGAGTTCTTACATATTAAGAGAGACTTTTGACATACATAATCTAAATGCAATGTGTAGACCTTGTTTGGATCCTGATCCAAGCAAATCAACTTTTAAAAGATATTTTAGATAATATGAATTTTATTGAATAAAAAAATAATTCAATGAGAACATTGAATTTGGACTAGTTATTAAGATGTCACAAAGAAATTGTAGGTCTCCCCCACTTTTCAAAAGTTCGCATTATATTACTTTGCATTTACAGAAGATCTACATTATTATTACCTGTTTTTGCTAACAGAAGAGATCCAAAAAATCTTTGCTTTTACAAAAAAAAAATAAATAAAATATGAACAATAAAAGTAGCAGTTAGCATTTGTTTTGCGTGAGCTGTTGTCAGGGAGGTGAACACCCGAAGCAGCGAGAGTGGCCCTGACCACTCCTTCCTTGGGAATGACAACATCTCAGCATCAAGCTGCCAGAGCTTTGAACTCTGTGAGCATCCAGGCTTTATCTTGATTTGTTTTGTGCATCTGTTAGCAAGATGTGCCTGAAAGGTATCAGAAAAACCTAGGAGATTATTTTTTGAATCTAGGAACATAAAAACAAATCCATATCAATTAACAGTAATTCTTATTTGCTCTATCCTCTTTGAGTTTGCATGATTTTCTAATAGCAGAGGAAACCTGTATTGTTAATTTCATGGTAATATTATTGGAGTCAGTTTTTTTTTACAAAATAAAAAAGTCCTTATCTGTGGAAATGCTGACTGAAGTATTTACTGGTAAAAGATGTCCATCTTTACTAGAGATTAGCAACATACAAGTTCAGGGAAGTAAAAACTTCACTGGTTAAATTAGCAAAAATTGAAGCTTTTGTGTTGCAAAGTGGTAGCAATAAAGGGAGTAGACAGAAACTCATGCATTCGGTGGGAGTTTAAATAGTAAAGCCACTTTGGGGAGCAATTTGGCAATATTTAGCAAAACTGAGGTTGTATGTCCTCTATTTTAGGAATTCCAATAATTTTCAGAATTTCCTTTCCACCTGTGAGTCAGGTCATCTGGGCTGGGTAGAAGCTCTGCTTCCTGCTATGGGTCTGGCTGGACTTTGTTCCTCATTTTTCTACAGGGTCAGATCTGTCCCATGTTTTTAACTTTTTTTAAATGAATAGGCTCTAATTTTTTAAAGCTATTTTAGATTTATAGTAATAGTATTGAAAGCCCATATAGCACTCCCCACACAGTTCCCCCAATTTTTTTTTGAAGTTAACATATAGTATATTATTTGCTTCAGGAGTATAGGTCTGTGGTTCATCGTCTTCTGTAATACCCAGTGCCCATTCCCGCACATACTCTCCCCAGGATCCATCACCCAGTTTACCCATCCCTCTAACCCTCTCCCCTATAGCAAACCTCAGTTTTATTCCTATGATTACAGTCTTTTATGGTTTTTCTCCCTCTCTGGTTTCATCTTGTTTCATTTTTTCCTCTTTTCTCCTATGATCTTCTGCCTTGTTTCTGAAATTCCATATATCAGATCATATGACAATTGTCTTTCTCTGATTGACTTATTTCAATCAGCATAATACCCTCTAGTTCCATCCACATTGTTGCAAATGGCAAACTTTCATTTTTAGTGGCTGTGTAATATTCCTTTGGAATATATACACATGTGTGTGTGTGTGTGTGTGTGTGTGTGTGTGTGTGTGTGTGTGTATCACATCTTCTTTATCCATTCATCTATCTATGGACATCTGTGCTCTTTCCACAGTTTGGCTATTATGGATATTGCTGCTATAAACATTGGGGTGCAGGTGCTCCTTTGGATTACTACATTTGTATCTTTGGGGTAAATACCAAATAGTGCAATTGCTGGATTGTAAGGTAGCTCTATTTTTGACTTTTTGAGGAACCTTCTTATTGTTTTCCAGAGTAGCTGCACCAGCTTGCATTCCCACCACCAGTGTAAGAGTGTTCCCCTTTCTACATGTCCTCAGCAACATCTATTGTTCCCTGACTTAGTAATTTAAGCCACCCTGACTGGTGTAAGGTGGTATCTCATGGTGGTTTTGATTTGTACTTCCCTGACACCAAGTGATGTTGGGCATTTTTTCATGTGTCTGTTAGCCATTTGTATGTCTTCTTGGGAGAAATGACCATGTCTTCTGCCCATTTCTTGATTGGATTATTTGTTCTTGGGTGTTGAGTTTGATAAGTTCTTTATAGATTTTGGATACTAGCCCTTTATCTGATATTGTCATTTGTAAATATCTTCTCCCATTTTATTTATTGTCTTTTGGTTTTGTTGACTGTTGCCTTTTCTGTGTAAAATGTGTTTAACTTGATGAAGTCCCAATAGTTCATGTTTACCTTTGTTTCCCTTGCCTTTGGAGGTGTGTCTAGCAAGAAGTTGCTGCAACTGAGGTCAAAGAGGTTTCTGCCTGTGTTCTTCTCTAGGATTTTGATGGATTCCTATCTCACATTTAGGTTTTTCATCCATTTTGAGTCTATCCTTGGGTATGGTGTAAGGAAATGGTCCAGTTTCATTCTTCTGCATGTGGCTGTCCAATTTTCCCTGTACTATTTATTGAAGAGACTGTCTTTTTCCCCATAGGGTATTCTTTCTTGTTTTGTCAAAGATTAGTTAACCATAGAGTTGAGGGTCCATTTCTGGGTTTTCTATTCTGTTCCATTGATCTATGTGTCTGTTTATGAGCAGTAGCATACTGTCTTGATGATTACAGCTTTGTAACAGAGCTTGAAGTCTGGAATTGTGATGCTGCCAACTTTGGTTTTCTTTTTCAACTTTCATTTGGCTATTCAGGGTCTTTTCTGGTTCCATACAAATTTTAGGATTATTTATTCCAGCTCTCTGAAGAAAACTGTTGATATTTTGATAGGGATTGCATTGAAAAATGTATAGATTTATCTAGGTATCAGAGTCATTTTAACAATATTTATTCTTCCAATCTATGCGCATGGAATGTTTTTCCATTTCTTTGTGTCTTCCTTAATTTCTTTCATGAGTATTCTATAGTTGGCTGAGTACAGATCCTTTGCCTCTTTGGTTAGTTTTATTCCCAAGGTATCTTATGGTTTTGGGTGCAAGTGTAAATTAAATTGACTCCTTAATTTCTCTCTCATTGTTGGTGTATCGAAATGCAACTCATTTCTGTGCATTGATTTTTTTTTATCTTGCCACTTTACTGAATTCCTGTATGAGTTCTAGCAATTTTGGGGTGGAGTATCTTGGGTTTTCCACATAGAATATCATATCATCTACAAAGAGTGAGAGTTTAACTTCCTCTTTTCTGATTTAGATGCCTTTTATTTCTTTCTTGTTGTCTGATTGCTGAGTCTAGGACTTCTAGTACTATGTGGAGCAGCAGTGGTGATAGTGGACATCCCTGCTGCATTCATGACCTTAGGGGAAAAGCTCTTAGTTTTTCCCCATTGAGAATGATATTTGCTGTGGGCTTTTCAGAGATGGATTTTATGATATTGAGTTATGTTCCCTCTATCCCTACATTGTGAAAAGTTTTAATCAAGAAAAGGATACTGTGCTCTGTCAAATGCTTTTTCTGCATCTATTGAGAGGATCATACGGTTCTTGTCCTTTCTTTTATTTATGTAGTTTATCGCACTGGTTGATTTGAGGATGTTGAACCAAACTTGAAACCCAGGAATAAATTCTACTTGGTTGTGGTGAGTAATCCTTTTAAGGTACTGTTGGATCCTACTGGCTAGTATTTGGGTGAGAATTTTTGTATCCATGTTCATCAGGGATATTGGTCTGTAATTCTCCTTTTTGATGGGGTCTTTCTGGTTTTGGAATCAGGTAATGCTGGCTTCATAGAAAGAGTTAAAAAGTTTTCCTTCCCCGGGGGAATTCTACCAAACATTTAAAGAAGAATTAATGCCTATTCTTCTGAAGCTGTTTCAAAAATTGATATGGAAGTTCCCCCTATTTTTAATATCCCATATTTATTTATTTATTATTAATTATTTATTTATTATCATTAGTGTATTTATTATCATTAGTAAGCCAATACTGATACATAGTTATTAGCTTAAGTCCGTAGTTTATCCATATTTCCTTAATTCTTCGCCTAGAGTCTGCTAACTCTTCCAGAGTCCTATCTGGATTACCATATTCCTTTTAGTTGTCCTGTCTCTTTGGGCTCATGGCTGTGACAGTTTAACTTCTCTTGTCTTCAGTGACCTTGACAGTTTCAAGGAGTTTTGGTCAGGTATATTATAGGATGTATTTCTCCTGGAATTTTTCAGTTTTTTTTAATGATTAGATTGAGGTTATTGATTTTGAGGAAGGAGTTCACAGAAATAAAGTGGCATTTTCACTGTTATTTAAATTGTTTCAGCTGTGACTATCGGGAGCTCTTTCATTTATCTATTTTGCCCCTTTGATATATTCTCATCAGTATACTTGTATATTTTTTTCCCTTCAAGCACTTCCTTACCTTCTGAGTTGTAAGATGCTCCAGGAACATCTTAAATATTTCCTGCCTCAGTCCTAGAAACTGCCATTTATCCAGTATGCCTTGGTCCCTTCTTGGAAAATGATATTAGAAACCAAGATATGGCTATGAGGTGTGTTCATTTCTACTGGGGTAGAATTTCTACCCCATTTCTTGTAGCCCCTCTTATCTGCTAGAGCAAAAATACATGTGTATATACTAACCAATATTTAGCCATACATATACAAATATTTTTATATGTAATGAAGTATATCTTAGGTTATACCTGAGTTCTTACTGAGGTCTCTAACCCCAGTGATAATCCCTTACCACATGGTCATGCTAGCTATTTCCCCTTGCTGGGAGGTAACCTCCCACTGCAAAAGTGAGAAATCTGGCTCTCACCACCCACCATCTCTTTGATATTCATTTCCAGTGGACATGCACAGCAGCTCAGAATTAATAACCCATAACTCATGGGACACAATTTTATGAACTAGAGTACAGTGCTTACATACATTTCCTTTTGCCTTTAGTCTTACAGATTCTACCCATTTCCAAGTTTACTTTGGCCAAACACATATCCCGCTTAACTTTTTCAGGAAGTTTGTTTCATGTATTTTTAATGCAATTAAATTCTCTTGTCACACTACATTGTTTCTTGGGATCCCCAACCTCCCAAATGAAGTGTTAAAATTTGCATTAATTAAGGTTCATTATTTTGTGTATTGTAAAGTTTTATGGATTTTGATGAATGTGTAATGTCATGAGCTGTCATTACTGTATTACACAGTTTCACTGCCCTAAAAATGCTCTCTGTTTCACTGCTTTAGCCCTTCCTCTCTTCTTCTAAACCTTAGTAACAATTGAACATTTCACTCTCCCTATATTACTTTTTCCTTTTCCGGAATGTCATATAATTAGAATCTTATAGTATGCAGCTTTTTGTAACTGGCCTCTTTCCCTTAGCAATATGCTTTTAAGTCTCCTCCATGTCTTTGTCACTGGACCGTTTGTTTATTTTTGTCACTGAATAGTATTGTCCCTATGATGTATCAGTTTGTTTATATATTCAGCTATTGAAGGATATCTTGGTTGTTTCCAGTTTTGGGTGATTATGCATAAAACTGCTTTAAACTTTTTTGTTTAGGATTTTCTGCAGACATGTTTTCAACTCATTTGGGGAAGCAACTCGGAGCACAACTGCAGAATTATATGGCAAGACTATAATTATCTTTGTAAGAAAGTGTCATACTTGCTTCTAAAATGACTGTAGCAGTTTACATCCCTCCGAACAACTAATGAGAACTCCTAGTACTCTGCATCCTTGCCAACATTTCCTATTGTTGTTCTTCTTCTTATTTTTTTTTTTTTTTGTACTTTAGGTACTCTAATAAGTGTATAGAGGTATTACATTTTAATTTTCAATTTCCTAATGAGAAATGATGTAGAGAATTTTTTAATGTGCTTACTTGCCATTTGTGCTTCTTCCTGAGGTGTTTGTACAAATCTTTAGCTTATTTTAAAATTGAGTTGTTTATTTTCTTATTATTGAGTGTTTAGAGTCCTTTGTATAGTTTGGAGTACACCAAACTGACCAAAAGTAGACTTTTGGTCAGATAAGTGTTTTGCAAATATTTTCTCCTCGTCCATGGCTTATCTTTTTAGTCTGTAAGCACCCATTTATTTTTACTTCTGGGACTACGTGATACATGATACAGTTACCTAATGGCAATGTCAGAGCCTCGAGAGAATATACCCAATCGTGCAATCTCATTAGAAACCCCAGATTATGCCAATTTGCTAACGTTGCACTGAGTAAAGGAAGTCATGTGGTCGAATTCTGCATTAATGAATAGGGGCAGTACACCACGCGGATGGAGGATGGGGAAGAATGAATACTTGTCGACAATAATATCATCTGCTATATCGTCTGTGGACCTGCAATAGCTTTCTATTACTTCATTCTATGTTTTATTTAATGATGAGCAATTCTTCACTCCGCCTGGAAGATCCTTATCTGAGAAAGCAATACAGTCTTTTCTTACTTATTTTGCATAATTTTCATTCCTAGACATTGTTCTCATTGCTCTCTCTCTCTCTCCTGAATGTTCTAAGTGTTTCTTTAATTTCTTCTTTTTATCTGATTATAAGAAGCAGCTGCAAAACAGAACACTTACACGGCCACACCAGAACCTGGCTTCTTGAGAAGACAGCATGCCTCTGATTTCCTCCTTTGTCCTCATATCCCTCAGAGGAACAAGAATTTGGTGCCACATCAATAGCCTCTCAATCCCCTAACCTTGTTGCCCTAAATAAGGGAGTTGTACTTTGGGCTTTTCAAGGCCTTGCCATATAACACAGGACATTTTCTGGCATGTGAGAACAAAAAGGTACATGCGATAGTTTTGACTATTCCACATATTTGATAAAAACTTAATGTATGGGTTATGGGTATTTTCTAACTTTAGTGAGGGTAGGATTTGCCTTGTCTCTCACATCTCTCTCTCCCTCTCACTCATTGTGTGGTTTTTGCTTGATGGTAGACATATCTTGGTTTCACCATTCCTAACTAGATGTCTCCCTATTTAAGTTTTATTAATGCATGGTTTTTTCCTAGAGTTTAGGAGTAAAAAGAAAAATTCTACGTAAGAAACTTAGGAAAAATGTCAAAGCTCAGAGAGAAATAAATAAGCTCATTACTTCTACCTAGAGATAACAGTGCTCATATAACTTTTCATACTTTAGTGGCCTCATAGGTTATAAATAGCCCTATAGACATGAAACCTACTTAATTTAGTTTAACTAAATATTTAGTTGTTCACCTGATGACAACAAAAACAAAATGATACAAAATAACAAAATGGTTAAGTGGTAAGTCAAGAAATATATATTAGAAAATTGCTGAACAACAAAAACACATTAGAAAGACAAAAAAGGTTTCTTCAGGTAGAGAAAAGGGAGAGAGAGGTCAGATAGGACTTGTGTTTTATCCTAAGATTTTCTGTATTATTTGATGTTGTAACCAAGTAAACGAGTTACTTATCATTTTGTGTGTGTGTGCAAAATCCTTTACATTTTTTGGAATACTTCTGTTATTGCAGACTTCAGCTTTTAAACATTACATTAAGTTATATAATGGAAATTAAATAAGGAATAATGCCTAAGTCTCTATTTTGGTTCTATATTTAAACAACAGCATTTCTCGGCACCTCTTGATACACTTTATCTTATTCCCCCCATTCTTCCTGATTCCCTCGGTTCTGGATCACAAGCCTCAGGTCTTATGCCTACGGCTGTGTTGGCTTCAGTACGTGTATTTGTCATCACCGTCATGTACGTCTTGTTTTCTGTTTCTCACAGACTCTGTGTGGGGAACACGGACAGACTCCTGCACACCCTGGGATGTTCACGTCTCTGGATTTCTACCACTAGGTTTCCTAGGGTCTTCTGCCACTTCTTTCAGCAGCCTACAGTGAAGCGCTTCCCTCACTAGGTTCCTCATCACCCAGAGGAGGGGTCCTGAGAGGAAAAGAGGGCCAGTGTAAATGAAACTTTTTCCAGGTGCCAATTTCAGTCAAGTTTTGAGCCTTCTTGGGCCAAATTTTCTTCATTGACACATACACTGGGTAATCAGGAAGGTCCACTGGGAAATCTAAAATATTCAGGTTCTATGAGAAGGTGGGAGCAATGTTATCTACGTCATCTACTCTGAATTACCCAGACAGTGATGTCAGGTGATTTAAGGCCTGTATCCCGGGCGCCTGGGTGGCTCAGTGGTTAAGCCGCTGCCTTCGGCTCGGGTCATGATCTCAGGGTCCTGGGATCGAGTCCCGCATCGGGCTCTCTGCTCAGCAGGGAGCCTGCTTCCTCTCTCTCTGCCTGCCTCTCTGTCTACTGTGATTTCTCTCTGTCAAATAAATAAATAAAATCTTAAAAAAAAAAAAAAAAAAGGCCTGTATCTCACATCCGTCTCTGACAAGGACCTGCTGGGATTACACAGGTGTACTTCTTCTTCTTTTCTTTTTTTTTGAGAACTTTTTTTTTTTTAAGATTTTATTTATTTATCAAAGAGAGAGAGGGAGTGAGCACAGGCAGACAGAATGGCAGGCAGAGGCAGAGGGAGAAGCAGGCTCCCTGCTGAGCAAGGAGCCCGATGTGGGACTCGATCCCAGGACGCTGGGATCATGACCTGAGCCGAAGGCAGCTGCTTAACCAGCCGAGCCACCCAGGCGTCCCTACACAGGTGTACTTCTAAAGAAGGCTTGAAATGAGAGGGGAAAGCGCACACAGTTGTCACTGAAAAGGGAAAACACAGAAGCAAGATGGTTTGGCTACTATCAATTTCTGAACTTTAAAGATGTGAAGAGTGCATGGATGTTGCTGGGATTTGAGAAATAATTGGGAGGTTTATCCCACAAGTCCAATCTCTTTAAACATCTGCAGAGACTCCAAGATTCCTGGCGGGGGAGGGGGTGGGTAACAAAACCACTTGCTTAACCTTCCCTTCATTTCAGCAGCTTCTTAATTAGAGCAAGGAATAACGAGTGAGGAGCTCTGCAAAGGGCACATCAATCATAAAAGCAGGAGATATTCAGTCCCCCGCCGCCCCTCCGCAAAATCCTGTATCCATTTAGGCTGAGGCCATGTCTCTGTAGGTTTAGAGAATTCATCTATCCCTTTGATCAGTATTCTAAGTTCAAAGGATTCCAAAAGCAAAAAAACAAAACAAAACAAAACAAAGCAAAAGCTCGTGGCATTTGTGTTGTTTGTTTCATATCCTTTGCTATATTATGTGGTCTTCTCCGAAACCATCCGAGGTAGGCATGGCACAGGCCATGGGAGAGAGCAGGTGCTCCATTGTGCTAGCTGCTCCTTCAGGTTTAGCCACTCTCTTTCCAGCTCCACTCCCTGGAATGCAGACTCTCATAGGCAGGACTTTTTCTCAATGATCCCTGCAGTGAGACAGAATTTTTAAAAAATGGACTCGCTAGACACTTTATGTGGGAAAATGTATACTACGGGGCATGCACAATTTTGCTGCTGAGGCTGGCAAAACTAACCCCATTCTTATTTTGCCTGCCTTTTGCCCTTGGTTTTCAGGTCTTCCTACTTCACCAGTGCTCTCATCAAACATATGCAAACAAGATAGAACTATTAGCATTAACATTAGCAAAATGTAAGTTTTGCTTTCCTAAGTAAACGAGAGGACTCCAGCCAGCATACACTTTACTTGTTGTTATTTTTCCATCCACTTCCAATCATGCATTGTCTACATGGATGCCAGAGATTTGTTTTATTTTCCTTTTTTTCTTCCATTATTTTATGTTGGCTTTGAGGCTCAGAAGTCATAACGCTATTGCGTGATTAATTTTGCTCCTCTATTACAATGGAGTTTTCATGAAATTAACTATGCTGTTTTCTTCCCAGTAATGTCTTCTGATGAATATTTTATTTTTCTCAATTGCTGTGTGGTCAGCCTTGCTTGGTGTTTTATGGTACCTTTTCAAATAACAAGATGTTTTTGAGACCTTTCAGGTCCTCTGCTGCAGCGGAGCAGAGCTTTGTGCCTTCTTAGGAAATCCAGAGGTCAACCAAAGAAGCTCTTCCCTCTAAAATAAAATGCCCAATTTGGGGCCCATGGAGCGAAAAGAAGTTTCACTTGGCCTTGAAAGGGTTACACATTAGAAGTCACCAGCATAGAGAAGGGGAAGTAAATGCATCCCCCAGTTGTGGAGGTGGGATACCAGCCCAGTGGAGGTCTATGTCCCGAGACTACAGAGAACTACAGGGGTTTCCTATTCATTCTCCCATGAGCACAGAGATAGCTCTAAAATATTTGCTGTAGAATCTCCCACTGGCTACTTTAAGGGCTGTGTTGTTGCCTCATTCTCTGCCTGGGCACAAGTTCAGCCACAAGAAAGACTATGTTGAAAATTGGCAAGGGCAAGTGGAAGGCAAGAGAAAGGAAAACAGAGCAGCTACTGATTGCCAGGCACTGTGTTTGGTACTTTAAAATTATATCTCATTAAATCTCAAAGTCATCTTGCAATGGGATTATGATCCCCAATGTACAAGTGAGAACTAGGGCCCTCCAATAGGTCACCAAGTTGTCTAAGGAGCCTAGTGTCTGTCATTCGAACCTTTGCTGAGTGACTAATGAATGAATGAATGCTACACAACCAATACAGGGAACTGACAAAGAGAGCTTATCTTCTCTCTGATTTAAAGGAATCAGTATCTGTGGCAGAGCGGAAGACTTAGCAGACTGGAAAGGGGAGCTTATTAAACCAAGCTATTGGCATGAATAGCTGGCATGATGAGACGGGGGTCATATCTCTGATTTCTGGGTAGTACACTCTGTAGTATGCCCCCCATGAAGTCCAGAGGGTGTGGCCCTGCCCACTGTCCTTCCCACCCCACCCGGTTATGCCAGGTGCCTCTGGGAACTCACAACACTCAGCTGAGATGCTTCTTGTGAGCCAATTGTACCTACTTCTGTGTCTGGCCCTAAGTGTTTTTTGCCTTGGGGCACCTAGAGGTGAGGGGAAGAGTCAGGAACTTTAGACCTTAAGTGACAAGCCAGGGTGTCACATTTAAATGACATGGACTGTGCCCCGCAAATAGTCCTGCTCAGAAGCCCTCATTTCCTTTTCCGGCCTGTTTCCACTAAACCTTGTGGTTTTCCAAATTGTGTTGAGAGCAAATCCCACATCCCCTTTGAAATGATTCAATTTCTGCACTCAAAACTTCTACTTTTGTGCCAACGGTCTGGAGGGCAAACCACTGAGGAAGCTTCTTCCCCATGAATTAAAGGCTCTGGGGCAGGGAAAAGAGAGTGTAAAGTTGTCATGCTTGGTGGAAAGCAGGCAGGTATCTCCAGCGTCCATATCAAAGCCTTCCATGCCCATGGTGACATTAATAATAAATGATGGATTTCTTGCAGGTTTGCAACTAAGCAACCTTGCTTTTCCTGTGGTTAGGTCTGTTCTACGTGTTTGGATCTCATATTTCAGACAACTCCTGCCAAACAGATGCAAAAAAATTGGCAGGCAGTGGGGTCCTTTTGCTCACCTTAAATAGTCTTTCAATCTAACAAAATGGTTTTCAAGTGAATCTTGGTTATGAAAAGCTTTTTGGGGGGATTACTGATCCAGATAACTACTGGAGTGGTCTTGAGTTCTTTTCTCTGATGCTGTTGGGCCCATGGGCCCATTAGATGCAACTGGATGATGTCAATTGGGATGGATGCCCCAGTGGGGACTGAAAGTGGAGGTTGGGTGCCTCTCTGCCAGAGCAGAGGACAGCTGAAACATGAATCCCCTCTAGTTTCTCTCTATCCCTGCAGACCAACTGTAGCCCAATCACTGGTTCTCTGACCACTGTAGCAACCTCCAGACTACTCTTTTGGCTTCCACTTTCTCCCTGCTCCCATTCAGAAAGCCAAGGTGAGCTTTTTAGATAATTTTCAGTAGGAACCACTTAACAAGCCTGGTTGAAGCCTTTTTTTTTTTTTTTTTTAAGATTTTATTTATTTATCAGAGAGGGGGTGGGGGGAGAGCGAGCACAGGCAGACAGAATGGCAGGCAGAGGCAGAGGGAGAAGCAGGCTCCCTGCCGAGCAAGGAGCCCGATGTGGGACTCGATTCCAGGACGCTGGGATCATGACCTGAGCCGAAGGCAGCTGCTTAACCCACTGAGCCACCCAGGCATCCCTGGTTGGAGCCTTTTAATGGCCTTTCATTTCCCTTGGCATAAAATCCCAAATCCTATCATGGCTGTCAGTTCCCTGCAGGAGCCCGGCCTCCTGCTCATTGCTCTCCCCTCCCTTCTGTGCTGCAGTAGAGACGGACTTCTATCACAACCTGGATCCAGTGAGGTCTTCCATCTTCACAACCCCTGCACCTGTTTTCTTACCTCTACCTGAGCTCTCTTCCTCCCTCCTTTAGTCTGACATCTACCAGTCCTCCATGTCTCAGTTAAAAGTTGGTTCCTCAGAAAGTCTTCCCTGAGTCCAAAATAAAAATATATCCTCATACTGTTTCTTGTGTTTTCCTTTCATAGCACTTAAGGCTAGGGCTACTTTTTTAGTGTATGTTTTGCATGTGTGATGATTAAAAAAAAAAAAAAGTCTGCTTTCCCACTGGTTTATAAACTCAGGCAGGAACCAAATCTGCCTTATTCATCACTATATCCTTAGCACCTAGCAGAGTGCCTGACACAAAAGAGGTGCTATAAATATTTATTGAATGAATAAAAACTGTCTTCTCATGCCATCTGTCAAGTTTATCTACCCATTTTTAAAACCACTTCATGGGATGTTTGGTCTCAGCCCTTGGATCAGTGGGCACAGCCTTATTGTGTGTCCTTATGTGACAGCTTCCTCGGTGCTGGTCTTGGGAGGCATGCTGCCTGCACTCTCTCTGTTGGGCACCTGCTTCATGTCTTGATCCAAGCTGAGCTCTTGGAATCTGACCTCATACTGATTACTCAAAACCTGATATCTGACAGTCCCTACCTGGTGGTCTGAGCCTTTGCTCAAAGTCTGTTTAAATGGAAGTCTTCGGGGCACCTTGGTGGCTCAATGGGTTAAACCCTCTGCCTTCAGCTTGGGTCATGATCTCAGGGTTCTGGGATCGAGCCCCATATCAGGCTCTCTGCTCAGCGGGGACCCTGCTTCCCCTTCTCTCTCTGCCTACTTGTGATCTGTCTCTCTCTGTCGAATCAATATAAAATCTTTTAAAAAGATATTAAATGGAAGTCTTCAAAATCTTTGTATTTTTAAAGCTGTAGTGTTCTGATAGACCCCCCCCACACACACCAAAAAATAGCTGTAATTCTTAATATATAGCACCATGAGAATTAAGCCACACCTCACTCAACTTCCTCTCTTGGCATATATAAGTAGGAAGTCCAAGTAGAAATATTTGTAAATTGATCTGCTTTGAAAATATGGTTGTTGCAATTTATAAGAAGTCAGGTTTTGGGGATTCTTCAATGCCATGAAACTTAAGAATATAAATGATACAGTTTGGGAATAAAAGTATAAATAGAAGCATGATGGATGTACCAACTGTACATTTACCTAACATTCCCCTTACCACGAGAAATCCTTTCTTCACAAAGTCGTTGTGATATCTTGACTTATGAGAAACACATATTTGACCATTAAGATGACCAAAATGTACATCTCATGTATATTTGGTCTTTATCCATATTCCTGGCTCACAGCTCCCAAAACCTTGGGGTTATAAGAAGAAGGGGAGCATCATTCGTTCATATGTAGTCTTTTGTCTCCACTTTCTGAAATCGCTTTAAAATCACAACAACTTCTTTCAAGACATGTCTCCAAAAGCAAAGGAAATAAAAGCGAAAATGAACTTTTGGGACTTTGTCAAGATCAAAAGCTTCGGCACAGGAAAGGAAATAGTCAACAAAACAAAGAGGCAACCCAAGGAATGGCAGAAGATATTTTCAAATGATATTACAGACAAAGGGCTGATATCCAAGATCTATAAAGAACTCCTCAAACTAAACACTCAAAAACCAGATAATCGTGTCAAAATATGGGCAGAAGACATGAACAGACACTTCTCCAAAGAAAACATACAAATGGCTAACAGTCACATGAAAAGATGTTCATCATCATTAGCCATCAGGGAAATTCAAATCAAAACCACATTTAGATACCACCTTACACCAGTTATAATGGCCATAATCAATAGGAAAGGAAACAACTAACGTCAGAGAGGATGTGGAGAAAGGGGAACCCTCTTACACTGTTGGTGGGAAAGCAAGTTGGTTCAGCCACTTTGGAAAACAGTGTGGAGATTCCTTAAGAAATTAAAAATAGAGCTACCCTATGACCCTGCAATTGCACTACAGGGTATTTACCCCAAAGATACGACTGTAGTGAAAAGAAGGACCATCTGTATCCCAATGTTCATAGCAGCAATGGCCACAATCACCAAACTATGGAAAGAGCCAAGATGCCCTTCAACAGATTAATGGATATAGAAGATATGGTCCCTATGTAAAATGGAATATTACTCAGCCATCAGAAAGGATGAATACCCATCTTTTGTATCAATGTGGATAGGACTGGAGGAGATTATGCTAAGTGAAATAAGTCAAGCACAGAAAGTGAATTACCATAAGGTTCCACTTACTTGTGGAATAGAGAATAACATAGAGGACATTGGGTAAAGAATAGGAGAAGTGAGTTGGGGGAATCGGAGGGGGAGATGAACCATGAGAGGCTGTGGACTCTGAGAAACAAACTGAGAGTTTTGGAGGGAAGAGGGATAAGGGGTTGGGTGAGCCTGGTGGTGGATATTACAGAGGGCATGTATTGCATGAAGCACTGTGTTTATGCACACTGGTTGTGCATAAACAATGAATCTTGGAACACTGAAAAAAAATTAAATTAAAAAAAAAAAACATAAAGGTGAAATGGATGTGTTGTTATTCACCACAGGTTCCTATCCATGACAACTGGGTTTATTTAAATGAGGTGACTTTCAGCAGGCACCTAAGGAAGGGTGGTGGTTACCCAGGGAACCAACCCAGAATAGAGGGGTTCCCTGATTCCCTGGGAGAGGGGCTAGAACTTGAATCAATTACCAAGTGCCAATGATTTAAGCACTCATGCTTCTATAATGATGCCTCCATAAACCCCAAAAGACTGGGTTCAGAGAACTCCCGGGTTGGGGAAATTAAATGTTTCCATGTGCCACCATGCCAGGCCCCATACTCCACAAAGGATGAAAGCTCTTTTGCTCAGGACTTTGCCCTTTGTATCTCTTCCATCTGGCTGTTGATTCATATATTAAAAAAAAAAAAAATCCTTAGCAATAAATTGGTAATTTAGTGAATAAATACAATGTTTCTGTGAGTGTAGTGAGCTGTTTTAGCAAAGTAATTGATCTCAAGGAAGGGGTGGTAGGAACTCATGATTTGTAACCATTTGGTGAGAGACACAGGTTAACAATCTGAGTTTCTTTCTTTCTTTTTAAGATTTTATTTATTTATTTGTTAGACAGACCACAAGTAGGCAGAGAAGCAGGCAGAGAGAGAGGAGGAAGCAGGCTCCCTGCTGAGCAGAGAGCCCTCGGATATGGGGCTCCATCCCAGGACCCTGGGATCATGACCTGAGCTGAAGGCAGAGGCTTTAAGCCACTGAGCCACCCAGGTACCCACAACCTGAGTTTCTGATTGGTATCAGAAATGGAGAGAAGTCTTGTGAGACTGAACATTTAGTGGTAGAATCTGCTGTTATCCCTGGGTAGGTAGTGTCAGAATTGAGTTGAATTGTAGGACACTCAGCTGGTGCAGGGAGAGTTACTTGCATGTGGTTGGAAAGCAAAACAAAATAATACAAAACAAAAAACCCCACACTAGAATGGGAGTAACTTTAGTTCTGATTCTAGAAACTGTAGTCTTGATTCTAAATTTTATGAAGCCTTAAATTGTTTTACCTTTGATTTTCCACACTTCTCACTTGAAGCCGACCCACTCGAAGAGCGCAATTACATTTATTCTTCAAGTATTGTGCAAGCACTGCAGTGTGTTTAATACCTCCAACACTCAATATACTGATTCTGTTATGAAGAATTCATCATCACCTCAATGCATCATGAGTAAAAGGCAATGATACAGAACATCTAAAAATGCTACAACACATTTTTCATTTTTTTGAAACAAAATAATCCTCAACTTCTTATTAATAAATGTTACGCTCCTGTTAGAAAAGAGCTTTCTGGCTCAAATTTATCTGATGGCATTTTCTATCACTGTAAACAAAATATCAGTGAAAAGTTGAGCTTCCTTCTGCCTCGCCTTCTACTAATTTACAAAATAAACATTTACTGATTTGGCCATTAGAGTCTCAACTGTTGAACTGAAGACAGACGTTCTTTGCACAAAGACTGAAAAGAGAAGAGTGATCAGAAATTCTCCCAAGGCCGGAACTTAAAACACTGATGAATATAACTTCTCTTACTTGTCACCAGAGTCTTTTGGGGAAAAATATGGCTCTAGATTTTTTGGAAGAGGCATACATTTTACACCGTCCAACAGATTTTGGAAAACCTTTTTCTTATTTTGTTGTAGTAAAAAGAAAAATCATTTCTGAGTTTTGCTTTGTAAACTGAACTTTGGCAAATAGGTATATGAAACTGAAGCATAACTGAATGCCCAAGTCCCTGTTCATTTTAGGGATTCAGCAGGCATGACTTAGAAAACACATCAACTCCATGAATGTCAGCACCACCAATAAAAAGAGAATATAATAAAATCAAATTCTCTTTCTCCTCCCCCCCGTCCCCTCCCCCTCCTTCTTCTCCCCCTCCCCCTCCTCTCCCTCCTCCTCCTCCTTCTTCCTTCAATCTGCATGAATAAAGATTTGATTATTAGGAGAAAAAAAATCGCTGCAGGGAATGACAGATTTTTTGCTGTAGTCCTTCCTAGAAAGTCACAAACAGTTATGTAGGGTTGGAGAGAGTAGGAGATGGGAACTGAGGTGGGAAAAGGGGAGGTAAAACTGGAGCCATAGTAGAGGTGAGAAGGCATGAAGAAGGACCATGATGGTGAGGTCCATGCTTCTGAGGGGAGAGATGGAGGATGGGGACACACCAATCACAAGGCCTATATCCTCCTCGGTTTTATAAAACCAAGGTCACTTATCTGGGTGAGGCAGGAAATTAATATTACCCCTTTGGCTTCCTTAGAAATGCTCTGGACGACTGGCCTGAAAATGTTGGGAGAAGACAAAGAAAGGAGAGGTAATTCAAATGTAGCATAACTGAATTTCTTGTTTAGCAGAGAGCTTTATACAAAATTTTACCATACATTTGATGAGAAATCTACATTGCGTGATAGCACTTTCCACTGAGGCCAAGGAGTTCTTGGGGACATCTGCTGGCTGTATGTAGAACACCTCCAAAGCCCTGGAAGAGGCACAGTGGGAAGAGAGGGAGGTGCAGTTAGAGGGGACACCACAGAAGGGCCTATGCCTCTGTGCAGGATTGTCTGACCTAAGGGAAGAGAGGACGATTTGGAAAGAACATCCACATCCCAGAGCTAAGACAAAATGGGAATTTTTGTAAGTTCCTTCTACTCTTCCTCTTTTACTTCTGTATTTACAGAAAATTACAATCCTGTTCTGTATTTTGAGAGAGAATGTAAATCTACCAGCTCCCAACGTGTCACAGCTGCCATTTGCCACTGCCAGCCACCTATGGATTTCCTATAAGCAGGGTTCATTCATTGTGAAAATTAGATAATTGAAACAATCTATCTGCTTCAGGCTGCTGGCTTTGGGGATGACGCTTGCCTGTTGCCATGACAAGTAATTTTCAGAGTGAGATTGTAGCCACAATAACTCATTGAGCAGCATGTTGTTGTCCTGTTCTGTGTATCAGGAGGACAGGAGCATTTTAAAGATAAAATTCTTTCTTTCTTTCTTTCTTTCTTTCTTTCTTTCTTTCTTTCTTTCTTTCTTTCTTTCTTTCTTTCTTTCTTTCTTTATTTTTATTGGCTCCTAGAGATGATAAAGCACCCTCCTTCCAATTAGTATTCTAGCCATCCCCCTCTCTTCTGCATTATGATCATCTCCCTTGCTGCAGTAGAGGATATGATGAAAGAGTGCGGTTCTGTGGTGGTGGTCATCAGGGATTCCTCAGTCATACCTTCTAGATGGAGGGTATTGATTATAGGACAGGTCCTGAAGGGATGGAGCTGGAGTAGGGAAATCCACAGCTTGTGTTCCTTCCCAGATTTACATGTGGATTCTTAATCTGGCGATTAATTAATTATATTTTAGTATCTTTCTAATCAGAAAGAAGTGTCATAAAATAGCAGTGACACAGGCTTGGAACACTTTTTTTTCTTTGCATTTTATAGGATTAAAAGCATTCAGCAAAACCAGAGAAATCAGTAGAAGATGTGAACTTTCTGAGACCTGGGGCCTCCACCTCTTTGGTCTCTGCCTTTTCCTGGGTCTAGAAAAGTTTGTGGCCCATTGGATGCACTTGATAAATATTTTCCAAACAAACAAAGGAATGAATGAACGAATTAGTGAGTGAGTGAATTGCTCCCTCCCACTTCACCTAAGATATGTTGGATTTTGGTGTCCTTCCCTTTTTCTTTCTCATCAAAATCTACTCTTCCAACTCCACTTCTATTTAAGCACAATTCTCTGCGACCTGTTCCATGAAAGAAGGGTTCTATGTTCACAGAAGTTTGGGAAACTGCATGCTAGATTCTGTTCTTGGTAAAAGAAAATACACATCGGATTATTAAAAGCTCTTTCTCTTGCAACTAAAAAATCTGGTTAACTTTGTCTAACTCAACTTTTCCAAAACTGTATTCATTTACTTCATTTTATTTGGTAAATATGAATTGAACATCGACTATGGCCAGGAAATGGTCTAGGCGCAGGGAGTGAACAATCAGAAAGAGCCCCCGTCCTGTGGAATTCCCATTCGAGTGGGAAGAGAGAGACAGAAATACACAAAACAGCCTATCAAATCATGGTAAGTACAATGGAGAAGAGTAGAGGCAAGAGAGGTAGGGAGGAAAATGATGGGGAGTTGCAGTTTTCAGTTAAGTGGTTATCGTTGAGGAGATAGATGGTTAAGCAAAAGACCTGAAGGAGGTGAGGGAACCAGCTACTAGGAGGAAGGCATTCTAAGTAGGGGAAGCAGTAAATGCAAAGGTCCTGAGAAAGAGCATATCTAGAATGTGTGAGGAAACCAGGATGGCCAGGGATGCTGAGTGAATCTAGGGTGGGAAGAGCAGTTAGAGGAAAGGCCATGGAGTTAAGAAGAATGAGGATGGGGGTCAGGTTATATAGATCAAATCTAACCACAAGAGTGTTGTTCCGGCTTTTAAGTGGTATCTCTTAAAGTGCTGACTAAGAAGTATTACCTGTGCTCAGAGTCCTCTTTGGTGTTTTCACACATAAGTAAACACACACACACACACACACACACACACACACGCGCGCGCGCGCGTATTAAAAAACAAACAAACAAACTAGGATTTGTTTCCTCATCTGTAAAATGGGGAAAATAACATTACCTTCCTTTCAAAGTTATTTGAGGAGTTAAAAAAACAATTTTATTTAGCTGCTGGTATATGGTTAAGGCTCAGTAAGTGTTAGAATGCTGCCTTCTATCTCTTTCTTACTGTCTCCCACACACCGTGCTGTTGGCCCATCCTATTATCATGCTGTCACAGTGTGAAGACAACAAACACGGAGTGTAGACTCAGTCACAGGACAGCAAGCATTGAAGGTAGACAGATATAAACTAAGACTGTCAGAGGCAAAATGTAGATTTCACAACTGAAAAAGATGAGGAGAAACTAATAGTTCCCACACCAAAGGACTGAGAAAGCAGACTAGGCAGTAGGAAAGGGGATTCTGGGCTATAAATACTGGGCTCTTCTTCTTTTCTATGTTAAGACATAGAAAACCAGAACGAGCGTTCTCATCTGGGACCAAACCTGTCAAAACCTTGATCTTGGCCATCTCAGCCTCTGGAACCATGAGAAATGAATTTATTTCTTTTGTTTAAGCCACTCTGTCTATGGTATTTTGCTGTAAGAGGCCAAATGGACTTTGGTACTGAGAAGTGGGGTGCTGCTATAACAAATACTGAAAAATGTAGAAGCAGCTTTAGAACTAAGTAATGGGTAGAGGCTGGAGGAACTTGAGGAACCCGCTAGAAATAGAAATGTGAAGGGGGATTCTGCTGGAGACTCAGAGGCGAGGAAGGAACATGCTGTTGGAAAATGAAGAAAAAGAGATTTGTGTCAAAAAGTGGCAAATAGGTTCTAGTGTTCTGTGGAACGTAATGAGTGATGCGATTGAACGTTGAGATCTAAGCAAAATGTTGAAGGAGTGCCTTTTGTCCTTCTGACTGCATAGTGACATTCAAGAAGAGAGAGATGAATTGAAGAAGGACTTGTTAAATGAAAAGAATTCAGGACTTAGAGATTTAGGAAATTCTCAGCTTCTCCATATTTCAACACTTGAGAAGCTTGCTCTAAAGAGAACACCAAGGGTGTGGCTGAGCCACCATTTGTGATTGTTATTAGTGTGAACCCATGGATCTAATCAGCCACAGCAGAGGAAACACTGCTGGTTTGGGCTGAAGGGGATGGAGATGGAACCAAATGAGGAAAGGCTTTCAGATTTCAGAGAGCATATAGGACTAGAGCAGAGAGCTATCTGGCTATGAACATGACAGTTCTTCAAGATAAGGAAACAATGAACCCAAAAGCAATTCAGAAATCATCAGAAATGCTTCCTTGGTTTCAAAGGGGAAGACCATTGCTTTGGTTTCAACAAGCCAGACAGTGGTCTTCTGGAGCCTTGGGGGTGCAATTCCCATTCGGCAGAGCCACAGAAGTGGAGACATGGCCCCATTGGTTCCAAAAGGTAGATTATTGAACCAAACAGGATTATTCTCAGCCCTTAAAAATCTAGTGGTGATTTTCTTGCTAGGTTTTAGACTTGGTTGGTAGCTGTTATCCCCTTGTGCCTCCCAGTTTCTTCCTTTTAAAATGATAATGTCTGTCCTGTGCCTGTCCCACCATTGTACTTCAGATGTGCATAACTTGTCTGGTTTCACAGATTCACAGGTGAAGGAGTTTTGTTTCTGAATGAATTAGACCTTGAGTGTCACTTGTATTTAGTTTAACGACTTAGTCTTTAGAATTGGTGTCAAGAAGTTGGGCTAATGGGGTGGAATGACTGCATTTTGTATGGGAGGACATGAATTTGGGGGGCCAAGGACAGAATGTTATAGGCCAGATGTTAGTGTCACCCTTGAATTAATATGTTGAAATTCTAATTCTCACTATGATGGTTTGAAGATGAGGCCTTTGGAAAATAACTGGGTTTAGAGGGGAATATCAGGTTAGTGTCTTTACTCAAAGAAGGAACACCAGAGCCTTCCTTTTCTCCACCTTGTGAGGGTACAGTGGAAAGACTGCTGACTGCAGCCAGAAAGAATACCCTCACTGAGAACTGAATCTACCAAAACCTTGATCTTGGACTTCCCAGACTCTAGAACTGTGAGAATTAACTCTGCTGTGAAACCAGTCTATAGTTTCACATAGTCTATGATATTCATCACAGTTTATGATAGCCTAACCTGACTAATAGCCTAACCTGACTAATACAGAGGGTGTAATATTAGTTTTGTGTGTGTTTTTTTTTAAATTAAGATTTTATTTATTCGTTTGACAGAGATCACAAGTAGGCAGAGAGGCAGGCGGGGAGTGGGGGGTGGGAAAGCAGTACTCCTACCAAGCAGAGAGCCCGATGTGGGGCTCGATCCCAGGACCCCAAGACCATTACCTGAGCTGAAGGTAGAGGCCTAACCCACTTAGCCACCCAGTTGCCCCAGGTTTGTGTTTTTAATCCACTGTCTTAACCTGGAACTTCCTTGACATGTCAGTCTTGGGAAAGAGAAAAAATTGGGTAAGGTCCAGAAGCTAAGATGCTGTTGAGAGCAGAAAGCTAGAGTGTGGTTAGAGTAGGGGGTTCTGGATAGCCTGAAGGAGGCATGGTGACCCTTGGTATCCTTCAGGTCCCAGAAAAGAGCTGTGGGACTCACTGAAAGCAAACCTCACCTGCTTCATATTTAATCTGATGGTATTCCTCCTTAACCCAGGCAATGCTCTGAACATTCAGAAAACTGAGAGAGATGGGATGTTTTCTGCTGGGAGTGAATACATACCAAAGAAGGTTCCATTGTTGTTGTTAATAGAAAGTGTCTACATTCAAAAATGGGACTTGTCTGATGTAGGTCTGGTGATAGGTAATGAATGGTTCAACATGTAATATCACAGCTCCTTGTGGCATATTTTTAAGTACTGTACTTGCAGATGACCTTTTACAGAGGTAAATTGCATATAAGGGGCTGTAAGTGCCACATTTAATAATGCTTTAGGGACATTAGGAGGAAAGTAACAGTTATTATTCAGTGATAGGGTCCCATTATTAACTTACAGGCTGCTTGCGGAGCAGTGAATCCTGCTTCAGCAACAGATGTCTCCTTCTCGGGCTTTAAGAATTGATCCCAACTGGCAGAGCTATGCTCAATAAGTTAAGAAGGGAAAAAAGTAGAAAAAACAAGGTGTGAAAGGAAAAATGCTTGGATGAAGAAAATCAAAATGCTTCACTTTTATGGAGAAGCAGTAATCTTTGGACTAGAATGGGGTATAAGGGAATCCTAGGTTTTACTTGAGCTGGTCCATTTACAGTTTTCTCTTTGATGCATCCTGAAGGTAATTTTCCTGGAGATTTCCAGTTTAGTTCATTATGCTCATAAAAGACCCTTCCAGTGGCTTTCTTTTTCCTACCTATAGAAAGAAGTGAAAATTCTTTGATTTGATCATCAAGAAACCATAATAGAACGTGGACTTTCTAAACTGACACTCTCCTTCCCCCACTCTGTCTTGCTGAGAGCAGATTGTCTTCTCTCTGCCCTCTCATGTATTATGATTATTCATAACTTCCTGCTTTTGTTGTGATATTCTTTCCTTCCTCATGAATGACTGTAGTTCAGAGATCAGTAGACTTTTCCTGTCAAAGGCAGATAACAAATATTTTCAGCTTCGTGGGCCATATGTTGCAACCCCTGTATTCAGTTCTGTTGTAGTTGCAAGCAAGCAGCCATAGATGGCATGGAAACAAATGAGTGTGTGTGTGTGTGTATGTGTGTGTGTGTGTGTGTCGGGGGGGGGGTTACCAAGAAGATGACATAGAGGATCTTGAACTTCCCTCTTTTCATGGAGGCACTGAATGTATACCTATCCATGCAGCAATTCCCTCGGAAAGAAATCCAGAAACTAGAGGAGTGATTCCTACACCTCTGGCAAATGAGAAGATACCCACCTCAACATGTGTAGGAGAAGGATGAGAACGCATTCATCATAAGCCTTACCCCTAAAACAGCACTATATAGTCAGGAGGGAACACCTAATTCCCAGTTCTCCCCAAGGAATGAAGGGAAGGATTTGGACATGTTGTGCCCTAACTTAAGATTGCCACCTGAGGGATGGGCACCCAAAATAGTTTGCTCTCAAAGCCAAGGTAGATTTCAGGTTCAAGACCCACAGAACTATAGTAAATGAAAAAGTTTTTAATGGGCACTTGAGTATTCACTGGAGATGAGCAGACCAAAATGTCCATTGTTCAATCTTTCTGTAAAAGCAGTTTGAACGCATACTTTATAAGCAAAAAAAAAAAAAAAAAAAAAAAAAAAAAAAATCCTCAAATAAACAACCTAACTTTATATATGCATCAAGGAGTTAGAAAAAGAATAAACCAAGCCCCAAGTTAGCAGCAGAACAGAAATAAAAGAGAGCAGAGTGGAAATAAATGATATAGAGACTAAAAGGACAATAGGAAAGAAATCAGTAAAACTAAGAGCTGTTTTTTTCTTTGTCTGGATTTGTTTTGTTTTGAGAGAGAGAGAGAGAGAGAGAATGCGTACAAGCATTCCTGCACAGATGGGGAAAAGGGAGAGGGAGAAAGAGAATTTTCAGCAGGGTCCATGCCTGGCTCAACCTCAGAACCCTTCGATCATAACCTGAGCCGAAATTAAGAGTCAGACCTTAACCAACTGAGCCATCCAGGCGCCTCCAAGAGCTGGCTTTTTTGAAAAGATGAACAAAATTGACAAACCTTTAGGTAGACTAAGAAAAGAAGGAAGACTCAGATAAATCAGAAATAAATAAGGAGTCATTAGAACTGATAACAGAAATACTAAGGATTATTGAACCAAACAGGATTAGGATAATAAGAAACTTCTAGGAACAATTATAACTAATTAGATAGCCTAAAAGAATTCCTAAAAGAAATGGATACATTCCTAGAAACACACAGTCCATCAAGGTGGAATAATTTAGAGTTAGAAAACCTGAACTGACCAATTACTTACAGAAAGATTCAATCAGTAATCAAAAACCTTCCAACGAAGAAAAATCTCATAGCCAGGTGAATTCAGTGATGGATTCCACTAAACACTTAACATCACTTGAGGAAACAAGCAAAACATTTAAAGAATTGATACTGTAACTTAGTAAAGTTGATACATCAGTAGACTCATCAGGTATGAATATGCAACGCTCTGTTTGGATAATGGCACAGGTGATTCCTTACAAGGTCCTGATAACGTCCAAGGCCATTTTATTTTGGAGAACTCCTGGTGGAAAATACTGTTACTGATTTTGGATATCATTGTTTAAACTTGTGTTTTCTATTCCATCTGTGTCCTGTGCAGCCAGATAGGGCCAGAGGAGCCAACTCCAGTCTAGTAAAACCCCTTGCGGGCCATTTGTGGCAAACTGGGAGGGCGCGGGACATGAGATTGTAAGAACAGGTCAGGACCAGTGGAGTGTGGAGAAAGATTATGGAGAGGTTGAGCACTGCCCCTTGACTCCAGAGCTGAGATCTGAGAAATTAGGAATTCCTCCCCCTTCCTCTGTTCAGAGAATGTGGGCTCTGCTTACTTTCTCCACGCCCAGAGGCTGCTCGGAGGACATGGTCTTGAGACCCCGATGTGGTGTTGAGGCTCTATGGACAGATACAGGACTGAACCCAGATAAGTCCTCTGTATAAACTTTAAAATTTAGCAGGCAGTTTGGAGGTCATGTTTTTGCCTCTGCACAACATAAAACTCATAAGTTCCAGCTTCATAAAGCTGCTGCCCACCAATTTGAAATAGCCTGGTTCTGCAATTGCAGGGTCACAGGGAAGCTCTATTTTTAATTTCTTGAGGAATCTCCACACTGTTCTCCAAAGTGGCTGCACCAACTTGTATTCCCACCAACAGTGTAGGAGGGTTCCCCTTTCTCCACATCCTCTCCAACACATGTTGTCTCCTGTCTTGTTAATTTTGGCCATTCTAACTGGTGTAAGGTGGTATCTCAATGTGGTTTTAATTTGAATCTGCCTGATGGCTAATGATGATGAACATTTTTTCATGTGTCTGATAGCCATTTGTATGTCTTCGTTGGAGAAGTGTCTGTTCCTATCTTCTGCCCATTTTTTTATATGGTTGTCTGTTTTGTGTGTGTTGAGTTTGATGAATTCTTTATAGATCCTGGATATCAACCTTTTGTCTGCACTGTCATTTGCAAATATCTTCTCCCATTCCGTGGGTTGCCTCTTTGTTTTCTTGACTGTTTCCTTTGCTGTGCAGAAGCTTTTGATCTTGATGAAGTCCCAAAAGTTCATCTTCACTTTTGTCTCCTTTGCCTTTGGAGACATATCTTGAAAGAAGTTGCTGTGGCTGATATCGAAGAGCTTACTACCTATGTTTTCCTCTAGGGTTCTGATGGATTCCTGTCTCACGTTGAGGTCTTTTATCCATTTTGAGTTTATCTTTGTGTATGGTGTAAGAGAATAGTCGAGTTTCATTTTTCTACATATAGCTGTCCAGTTTTTCCAGCACCATTTATTGAAGAGACTGCCTTTTTTCCACTGTATATTTTTTCCTGTTTTGTCGAAGATTATTTGACCATAGAGTTGAGGGTCCATATCTGGGCTCTCTCCTCTGTTCCACTGGTCTATGTGTCTGTTTTTATGCCAGTACCATGTTGTCTTGATGATCACAGCTTTGTAGTAAAGCTTGAAATCAGGTAATGTGATGTCCCAAGGTTTTTTTTTTTTTTTTTTTTTATGGTTTTAGCTCTTACTTTTATTTTTATTTTATTTTATTTTTTAAATTTTTTATTTTTTATAAACATATATTTTTATCCCCAGGGGTACAGGTCTGTGAATCACCAGGTTTACACACTTCACAGCACTCACCCAAGCACATACCCTCCCCAATGTCCATAATCCATTTGCGCCAAGTTTTGTTTTTTAACATTTCCTTAGCGATTCGGGGTCTCTTCTGATTCCATTCAAATTTTTGGATTATTTGCTCCAGCTCTTTGAAAAATACTGGTGGAATTTTGATCAGAATGAGCTATGACCCTGCAATTGCACACCTGGGTATTTACCCCAAAGATACAGATGTAGTGAAAAGAAGGGTCATCTGTACCCCAATGTTTATAGCAGCAATGGCCATAGTCGCCAAACTGTGGAAAGAACCAAGATGCCCTTCAACAGATGAATGGATAAGGAAGATGTGGTCCATATACACTATGGAGTATTATGCTTCCATCAGAAAGGACGAATACCCAACTTTTGTAGCAACATGGATGGGACTGGAAGAGATTATGCTGAGTGAAATAAGTCAAGCAGAGAGAGTCAACTATCATATGGTTTCATTTATTTGTGGAGGATAACAAATAGCACGGAGGACAAGGGGAGATGGAGAGGAGAAGGGAGCTGAGGGAAATTGGAAGGGGAGGTGAACCATGAGAGACTATGGACTCTGAAAAACAATCTGAGGGTTTTGAAGGAGCGGGGAGTGGGAGGTTGGGGGAATCAGGAGGTGGGTATTAGAGAGGGCATGGATTGCATGGAACACTGGGTGTGGTGCAAAAACAATGAATACTGTTATGCTGAGAAAAATAAATAAATTAAAATTAAAAAAAAAAAAAAGAAAAAGAAATAGCCTGGTTCTTTCTTTGTTCTCTCCCTGCCTTCCACTTGGGATGGGGGAGGGCAGCGACCACAGCGGAGCCCCCAAGGAAGTTGCAAACTAACAGTGGAATCTAAAAAATATATCAAACACATAGAAGTAGATAGTACAGGTAATTGCCAGGGGCTGGGGTGGGGGATGGGGAAAATAGGGAGAGGCTGGTAAATGGCTACAAACTCCGTTGTAACTGAGTTCTGAGGATATAATGCTTAACAGGTGACTATAGTTGATGATACTGTATTGTATAATTGAAGCTTGCTAATAGAGTAAAACCAAGCATTCTCCTACAAAACCGTTTTGTACATGTGATTGGTGGTGGATGTGTTAATTATAACCCAAAGGTGGGAATTCTTTGGCAATGTATACGTCCATCAAATCATGACATTGGGGGCGCCTGGGTGGCTCAGTGGGTTAAAGCCTCTGCCTTCGGCTCAGGTCATGATCTCAGGGTCCTGGGATTGAGCCCCACATCGGGCTCTCTGCTCAGCAGGGAGCCTGCCTCCCCCTCTCTGCCTGCCCCTCTGCCTACTTGTGATTTCTAAAAAAAAAAAAAAAAAATCATGACATGGCACACTTGAAATAAGATTTTATTGTTCAATAACACTTCAGCAGAGCTGAAACAACAAAAAACCCCCAAACAATCCAAATGCGTGTGTGGCTGAAATTGGCCCTCTGGGTGTGGTTTACTTGCGCTCTAGACTCTGGCATCCTCCCATTTTATCAATGATGAACCCCAGTCCAGTGCTCTCTAGGAGACCGCGGTCTCCCAGGGTGCCAGGATTTCCACGTCAGTGTCTGTACAGTTGCTGCTGGATGTTGAACCTGGGGGGGCGGGCAGAGGGATTGTGCTTCTCTCGCTTTTTGTATGGTATGGTCTTTCTCCTGCCAGAAGTGGAAACAGAACCTGAACGGAGGTGTTTTTTTATTCATATTTTGTTCATGTTCCCCTCATGCTGTTGCTTACATATGTTGAGCTGAATCAGATCAAAGGAAATTGAAGAGCTCCAGTCCATTTTCTTAGTTCTAAGCTCAACGTTCTTTCCTGACTTAACATTATTCACTGAGACCCGGAAATAGAATCTCAGAGGGGTTCCCCAGGTCCGACCCCAGATCAAGTCAGGGATAGAGGTCCATACAAATGCAGGTTAAAAAAAAAAAAAAAAAAGGCAAAATCAACTCTCTCCTCCCCCATCTTCCAACTAAACAGAAACAACTAAATGGTTATGAAAGACACAAGAAAACCCTCACTAAATCTACTTTTAAAAGAATACTTTTCTTTTCTTTCTACTTTTGAAAGAATACTTTTCTTCAGTGCTTTTGTCTGTCACCCAAGAGATAGAATTCTTGACAATTATTGACCAGTGGTAATTGTTGTGGATGCACTTAGCCAAACCTGGGTTCTGGGGTTCCGATAGAGCATTTAGCCTTCTAGTTCTCTGCGTTGGTTCTGTTCTTCTATGATAGCCCGGGGATGTGGCCTCAGGTAGCCACACATGTTATATTTGCTGGGGGAGACGTTGGACTTCAGAGTAGTAATCACTTAGGAAATGTTAGCTTTATATTATTCCATTGAGAAAGTTTTCCAGGTATTCTATGAGAACTCAGAGAAAAAATAAATTTTTTATTTATTTATTTTTAATTTTAATTTTTTTTGAAAAAATAAATTTCAATCAAGACATACACACCTTCAAGGCTTAAAAATGTAAAATATAAACACATGAGAGTCAAAATGATTTACTCATCATTTCCGCTCTTAGGTAAAACATGAATGTAAAATTAGCAAATTAAAACAGATTGATATCTCATCTGGTTAGTAACATAGTATTAATAGCTCAGTAAAGTCCATTAATTATTTTTACGCCCCATATGACTAGTTCTTGTTTATAAGATGGCCTCTAAGGGAAGGAAATACAGAGCCATCCATTACCACCAGGCAGAGATTCTGTGACTTTTTAAGCACCGAGTGGAGTCTATGAGCCACATTAACATCTGATCAGGAGAGTTTTGGGTCATAATTAAAGTCACTGAAACAGGGTGTGCTCTACAAGAAGGACAGCCTGTTATAATAATAGTTAGAACAAGGCATAAAAATCCCTCATCTGACTTCCTCCTGGGTGTTTTCTATCAAAACTCCCACCTGCTGCCTCACTTTTTATCATATCATTACTCAGAAAAATGACTGTAGTGTGACTTGAGGTGAAGCCTTTTGAATTTTCATTAAAAGAAAAAAATAGGTATGAAAGGAAAAAAAATCATTATATTGTCAGTAATATAGCTTTCACTTTTTCTTACTTAAAAAGGATTTGAATAATTTGGGAGAAATTGCCTGATTGTGTCATACTGGGATTTCAATATTAAATTACATCACGTTGGAACTGAATGGAATTGCCATTTTTGAAAGTCAAAAAGAGTAGAATAGCAGCAATTTCATATTATTCAACTTAATAATGAGAACAGTTGTGCATTGATTTTTTTTTTATGTCAGGCACTCTGCTATGTAAAATCCATATTTTATTATTAATCTTCATAATAATCATATGAGAAGCAGTAGTAATCTCCATCTGTCCCTTCCCCCCATTTTTGCCAAAGCCACCTCAGATGGATTTTGCCAGGCAAATGAAGTTTCCAGATCAATCCCCTTTCCACTCCCTGACCTTGCATCTCCTACCAGATCCCCTTACCTCTGATCTCTTTTTAGAAATGTTTGTAATCCTACTGCTTAAGATAATAGGCATTGTTATGGTCATACCTACTTGAGAGGTAGAGAAATGGAAGCTCAGGGTTTGAGGAAGGAAGAAAGTTGGAACATAACTGAGGCAGGATTTCAATTCCAGTCTTCTGGACTGAAAATATTGAGTGCCTTCACCAATATCTTATCTTTCTCTCTCTCTCTCTCTCTCTCTCTCTTTTTTTTTTTTTTTTTTTTGGTGACACAAATTTACTATTTATTCTTTGAGGGAAAATTTACACAAACTGAAATGCATTCATGTTAACAGCATTATTCAATGAGTTTCTGAAACGCATGTTTCTGTATAATGCAGGCCCCCCCATCAAAATATAAAGTATTATCGCTCAGAAAGTACCCTTGTGCTCCTTCAATTTCCCCCTCTCCCTCTCAACAGTGTTCTCTTTTTTTCCCCACCATTGATGAGTTCTGCCTGCTTTAGAACTTCATGTAAATGTAATCATATGGTATGTACTCTTTTGTCTGTTTTATAACCTAATTACTTGATACCAAATATGATGGAGGTGACCTAACCCATTCTGGCCAAATTGCTGAATTTACCTTGTTTGTGCAGTCAGTTGAGATTCATGGAGATTGGTTGCTCTGTCCTTGTTTTTGAATGATATCCAAGATAGAAAGGATTGCCAACTACCTGAAACAAGTGGTTCTCAAATATTACTATGCTTCAGTGTCCCCGTGGGGAAATCTGCTATAGGTGAAGTATTCTGGTTCTCTTCCCCAAAGATTCCAAACTGAAGTCTGGGTTGCATTCATAAAGTTCTGCTTTTCAATAAGCACCCCAGGTGGGGCCAGTTAGAAACTTCAGGAAAAAGCTTGGATAAACATTAACATAGTCTAACTACCTTATTTTATTTGTAGATGAACATAGGTAAATCACTCTGGAGATGTAAACTTACTTCTCTGCTAATAGTATTGGTGCAGGAACTAGAACCTGGGTCTTCATACTTACTATTTTTTTTAAAGAATTTATTTATTTATTTGACAGAGAGAGATCACAAGTAGGCAGAGAGGCAGGCAGAGAGAGAGAGAGGAGGAAGCAGGCTCCCCGCTGAGCAGAGAGCCTGATGCGGGACTCTATCCCAGGTCCCTGGGATCATGACCTGAGCCGAAGGCAGTGGCTTAACCCACTGAGCCACCCAGGCGCCCCCTATTATTATTTTTTTTAATAGCATGCATGAGCTGGGGTGGGGAGCTGAGGAGGGAGGGACAGAAGCTGGGTTCACACCCAGCATGGAGCTCCATGTGGGGCTTGATCTCAGAATCCTGAGATCATGACCTGAGCCAAAATTAAGGGTGAGACAACATTTAATGGACTGAGCCACTCATGCTCCCTTTTACTCATAATGAAGTATAATGATTCCTAAGCTTTAGTCACAGACCCCAGAAATACACACACATACACACACACACACACACACACACACACACACACTTAGATTTAATAAACAGATGTATGAACATATAATATTACTAGGTACAGGAATGCTTTTTAGCTCAAAAAGCATATTTGAAAGCATGGCTGAATTCAGAATCGTGTTTTCTTTCATCAGCCTACAGAGTTTAAGTGTTAAATAAGGTTCCTCATAACCTGAGTAGAGTAGGAGCCATGGCTAGGGTCCTACTATCTCTGGCAGCTGCTACATCATTTATAATAGTCAAAAGTAGTTGCTGTAATTAGGCCTTTACTTTCCAGCTTAACTTAGATCAGCTGGGGACATTAGAAATCAGCTAAGGCCTGAAAGCAATCACAGTGAAGATTGGATGAGACTTCTAATGATATCTTCAAACAGAATGTTTCCCAGAAGTCACCATTTCCAGACTAGCCAGGATTGGAAACCCCAACTTCAGCTTTTTAACATATACACATACATTACATCCTCTGTAAGAATGGGCCGAAGGTGGCCCAGGTGGCTCAGTCATTAAGTGTCTGCCTTTGGCTCAGGTCATGATCCTGAGGTCCTGGGATTGAGCCTCACATCGGGCTCCCTGCTCTGTGGGAAGCCTGCTTCTCCCTCTCCCACTCCCTGTGCTTGTGTTCCCTCTCTCTCTGTGTCTCTCTGTCAAGTAAGTAAACAAAATCTTTAAAAAAAAAAAAAAAAGAATGGACCTAAAACAAGCCTGATTCTTGGACCTCTTATGACAAGCTGTATGTTGATAAAGACTTTGGAGGATTCACTCAAGGACCTACTGGGATGGTTTAGTAGCAATTCCAAGCATATGGTGAATAGGCAGACTGAGCAAGAATCTCCAGATGAGGAATATGGAAAGAGGGATATGGGAGTTGGATGGGGGAGTATACAAAATCTCCCTCTCCCCATCGCTCTCTACACCAATGCCATGGGAGTGGAAAATGTGAACTTCTTGTACTTGGTACAATGTTGACATTGTATGTAGGGCTGTACCTGCGCTTACATGGGAGATTTGCAGAGCTTCCCCTTCTGTCTGGGAGCATGACGTATAGTCCTCTGTCAATGCAGCTATCTCTGTCAGTTGTCATGGGTGAGTTCATAACCTACTTTTGTATCCAAAGTGCCGGTTGGTGTCTTTTCATCAATCATGTTGCATGGTCCTGTGGTGACAACCATGTACTCATATGCCTCTGGTCAGACCAGGCAGGATGGGAGGGAGTACAGTTAACAATAATGGTAGCTATTTGGACAAGTCACATCTACCTACTTCTGCAAGTCTCTAAAAAATTAAGTCAGGGTCTTAGGATGTCTACTGGTGCCCAGTAGCAGCCTTTTCTGAAGCCAGGCCTTCAGCCCCCAAATCTGTTTACTCTCTATTTTTCTTCTATCCTCTTGATACTCACTCACTTGATCAGCATTTGGTTTGTTCGTCTATATTTTGTGGACATCTGTTTGGGATTCTAAGCCTTGCCGGGAAGCCCTTTTCTTTTAATGTGGTGTGAATGGTTTAGATGACCTTCACAATGCTTTATACCAGGCAATCAGAGTTACAAAATACAGAGATATTGTGATGTCAGGAAGGGAGCTTGCAATTTGGGTCAAGATGACCTGGGTTCAACTCTTGCCTCAGTTATGTTTAAACTCTGTTGTCCTCAAATCTCTGAGCTTGCATTTCTCCATCTGTCAGGACCTGAAGTGTGGCACGCCTCTCTGCCACTGCCTGCTCTCAGCGACAGAGCTCAACAGGACTTCCTTTTTCAAGCTGGTGCCTCCCTTCCCTGCTTCCTTGGTTAATTGTGCTTCAAGGGCCCCGCCAGGAAGCGCCCCAGTGTGCCTTGAGATCTTCACATTCTCTTTCTACCAAGACTTCAACACAGCATGAAAAGTTTTGAGGTACAGTTGCAACCAGAAAGAAAAAAGAGTTGCTCCTTGAATTGAAATTGAGAGGTTCCATGCAAAAAATCTGCCTTTTCAAATTTTCATATGTTAGATTTCTGTCAAATTAGTTATTAGGAAATGAAGGACTGCATTTTGGTAGGACCTTAGAAATGACTCTCATTTTCATGCGGGAAATTGCCTGAAGGCCTAAACTAACCATTTACCACTCATTACAACCCAAACGTAAATTTAGAAATAAGGGTTATCCACTTGAAAACAAATAAAAAAACAGTAAAGCTCTGTGGTTCTTAGCACTTTAGTTGCTTCTAGGCACTAATGTAAAGAAATAACTTTTTTCTTTTTTCTTTTGTTACTGCTGATCATCTCTTTACCTCAATATTGCTCTTAAGACCCATTTCTCCCTCTGATGTATTTATTTCAGAATATTTTACAAGACTTTTCATATTTTCTCACCCTGATCCTGCCCTCACCTTATGTGGCTGGCTATTAGGTAGGAAAAAAAAAATTATATTGAAGTGTATTGAGGACAAATGACTTACCCACATACCAGAGGTTTGTTATGAAATCAAGTCAGACCATATAGATTAACATAAAATAAGGTCTAATAGTCCTAGAAGGATTTTGGCATAATTTTGAATTTTAAGTGTCCTGAAAATATTATTCTAAGCATTAATGACCATTTTTTGAATATTGGACAACAGTGTGATTGCTTGATTCTTTTGTTTTGTTTTGTTGCATGCAGCCTAGACAGACCCCTTGAAAAGAAAAACCACACAAAGTGGATCAGACAGTTTGCAAGTATAAAAAGAAAGAAACATTAATGTGGCTGGAAATATCCCAACTAAAGCACTTATTTCTGAGAGTTGGGTTAGAATTTTTAAGAAGAAATTTCTTTGAAAAACCAAATTGTGCTAGGGAGGAGAGCTATCAGATTGTCTTGAGTTTTTGGAATCCTATAAATTGAGTGATCTAAATATAGGGAAAGTTGCTTTGTAAATGGAATAGGGTCTTTTACTCCCATTCCCATGGGAGTGTATTGTTTGGGACATACATATTTGGGCCCATTTTTTTTGTTTGGTTTGAAAGGAGCTTGAAGACTAAAGAGCAGAGTTGATTCTGCTTTGATCGTTGTAATGCCAACATACTTTTATTTGATGCAAGTCTAGTGACTCCTACTAATCAGGAGGCAAATGTGCTTCAGTAATGAGAGATTTTTCTAGATGAAAAATCTCTAGATGAAAAATTTCTAGATGAAAAATGGCAGTCTTAGGTTTTCTGCCATATCTTGAAATGGATGTAAAAATCTCCTTTCTAGGATGCTACGCTGACTCTGTGGGTTTAAATGCAGTTTAGAGAAGAGCCTCCAAGTGTCAGGGAACTTCCAGAATGCATTACACCTTAATTTATATATTAATTTAAGAATTACATTCTTAATTTAATTCAGGGTACCACCAGCAGGAAGGGGGAAGAAAAAATAGATGGATCTCAAAATTGCCCAAATGGGGGACTGTGATACTGAAGGAAATGTCTTTATTATAGTTTAGGGAGATGCATTTGAGCTAATGACACATTCCAGTTCTGTGGAACTATAAATGCCATTTGATTTTTCTCAGAGGATCAATTAAAGTTTCCCAACAGGAAATGAAAAGGAAAAGATTCTGAAGTTTGTCTGGGGGACAGAATTATATAATTTCAGGACTGGAAGGAAAAAGGGGGGTAACACATTGATGAGACAGGCACCTAGCATAGGTCAGGAAGTAAGCTCTGTGCTCAGAACCAACCCTTGTGGTTAATTCTCCTGGCCACCTTACCAGCTTCATGCTGTGATTCTCATTTACTGATGAGCTGAAGGTCAGAGTAACCTTCCCAGAGTCACAGAGTTAATAAGCATGTAAGAACACCCTTCACTCCTTACTACCTTTGTCTAAGAAGGCACAGAAGTCCGTCAAGCCCCAGGCTCAGGGTCGAGTGGTTGAAACAAACAAACTGGGTTTTCATGGGCAAACAGACCTGGATGCTCAGGGATGAGTCCTTGTATATGTGTGTCCCAAGCTCCTGTCTTTCTTTCCTGGGTGGCCCACTCCACAGGACAAAGTTTCGGTGAGATCCCGCCCACAAAATTAAGTTCGTTAGCCTTATCTAGTGCTTTAATTCCACCCTGTGGACTACTGATGGAGTACTGGTTCCCCATCTAGCTCTTTTTCCTATTTCCTCTCCTAATTGTCCTAGGGCTATTCTGCCTGTTTCCACCCCAGGTTTCCTCTGAAAAGCTGATAATAGCTTGAGCCCTTCCCAGTGTCCCAGTCTCCAATGTCTGAATGTTTCCCAAAGAAAATGTCCATCGTCCGAGTCTACTGTGCATGAGAACCTCCAGTAAATAATTGCCTTTGGAAAGTGAGACCATTTGTGTTGATTGATCTTCAGCAATGCTTCCTTATATTGGGCCCCAATATATCAAGCTTCCTAGAGCTCTCCCCAAGCAGACTTGGTTCTCAGAGAGGCTAACTGATTTTCCCCCCCAAAGTCTCCCAGCAAATAAATGACATAGTTAACCACCATTGCTCAGTGTTGCTAATGAGCAGGATTGTAACTAAGTTCCCAGACTGACATTCATTCATTCATTTATTCACTCAAAATATACCTTTTGAATTCCTACATGTGCCAGGAGTTAGTTCTAATTGCTTGGTATGTATCAGTGGACAGAAGCCATAAGCCATTAGCTAAGTCTAATCCATATTCCATAGGAAAAGCCTTTAAGTCTTTGAAGACCATTATCTTTTTACCATCACGTCATCTCTAGGCTTACAGGCTTAATATATCCAGTTCTTTCTGTATAACATGTGATGTCCTCATCCCTTAGAGGGAGCTTCATTAGAATATATGTGCCAAAGAGAATGTGCTGTATTGTTTTGATCATTTTTACATCCCGGTGTCTAACAAATAGCGATACAATATATAGTCAAAAAATAATATGAATACATCTTATTTCTGAAACTCTTCTAGTTGGGCTGGTATTTGGTCTGCATCACTTTCAGCTAAAATTGGTAGATTTCCTGAGTAATGCTAGGATAACTTTTACATTATGGGAAAAGATTGATGATAATGTGTTGTTTTAAGGAGACGACTTAAGAGTGTAAGTGGACTAGCCAGGTCAAAGGTAGTCATTGCCAGAAAAATTAAGCTTAAAACTGCAGGTGAATCAGAGATCCTAGAACCAGGGAAAAAGAACTACAATATATCAAAAAAAGGGTTGCTGATATTTGGAGCTTTAGGTTTATATGCCCTATTGAGGAATTTTCCAAATGAATAAACTCCATTATAAATGATTTCATTACCAGCACTAGATCTTGATATGTAACTCTCACCAGAAGAACCTATTATTTCTGCATGGATATATTTTAAATACACATTTTAAATAAATATTTTTTCTCCTTTGAATGCTTGACATTTATTGCCAATGCCAATTATTTGTTAGTTTACTATTATACTGTCCTCTAGCCACTCTTAAAATAAGATACAGTTACATATCATTGTATAATTTTACTTTGTATGTTTTGTCTCCTTAAGCAGAGGAATGTTACCCTTTTTAAAAGCACAAGTTTTTTCACGTCTTTATGGGTCTCACAAAGTCTACGAGAATGTTATTGTATTAGTCAGGCTGGGTCAAAAAGCTGTAACAAACAGACCCGCAGATCTATAATGGCTTAAACATATTGCATCTTATGTCTTATATCTTATCCATTTAACCAAACCCGGTGTGGCTGTTCATGAACAAGTGAATTCAGCGCCAGAACTTTCAATGTTTTGTTCCTCCCTTCCCTGGGGTTTGATTGCTTCCTGCATCAAGCTTGCAGAAGCTGAAAGAGTTTAGAGGAGCCACATCCCATTCTTAAAACCTGGCACCCAAACATAACTTCCAGTCAGTGTTATTGGAGAGATGAGTCACGTGGCCACATCAGCCTCCTCGGGGACCGGGGGATATAGTCCTTTCCCGACCAGCCACTTCCCAGACAAGCCGGAACTCTTGTCAAGACGAGGCAAGAATGGATTTTGATGGGCAGCTAGCTGTCTCTGCTAAGTGCAAAGTGGGGTTTAACAAATATTTGTTGATGTATTTATATCAGCAGTAAAGATTAAATCGCTCTTATTTCTCCTTGGAACAGTGCTATTAAACATCTCATAGAAATTTGACAATCTTATAGCAGTGTGCACTCCATTATATGCATTTCTTCAACAATGATTTGAAAGATTGCTGATGTTTATCTAGGGAGATGTGAAGCAATTTAATATTATTAATTGCTAACAAACGGAAAAGATTTACCAGAATTGTCAAAGCTTAAAGCTCCAAAAAATCATTCCTCACACAAGAAAATTTATTATGCCATTATGCTTATTTCTATCAGGGTTCCTATAGTGCAATCACTGTTTGCTATTAAATTTTTATTGCACATTTAATTTATCTTTCCCTTTAGTTGGGAAATGTATTAAAGAATTCATTTGACACCAGTATCTTCTCCCCTTCTCTTTTTCTCACTTCTACTCCCCCTGAAATAGATAGGAATATATTTGTATCTTAGTATTAATTATACAGGAGCTGAGGAGAACAATGCTTGCTGTTGCCTGAAGGGAATTAGCCAGCCAGAATTAGCTTTATGGAGAACCAAGTGGACTTCCATTATACACATCCATTTTCAGTGGTTTATAAAGAATTCTGGAAAAAAATCCATTTATATGTGAAAGCTTGCTTTTCATCGATTAAAGTAGAAAGTAATTTTGGTTTCTGAATATTAAAGGCAGACTGCTTGATAAAGGTTGGAGTTGGGGGCTATTTAGTTTATAAAGTACTGCACTGAAAATGAAGTTTTCGGTTTCTGAAGGTATAGCTTTTATGTGCAAAGCTTAACAATCTCGTTCCCTACCCCTCTGCCTGCCCCAGGAATTACTTAGTTGGATCAAGAGGAAAACTGCTATAGGACCCAGAAAACACTTTTTCCATCACTAGGGCTTTTTTCTTAATAGGGCCGGATTTGGTAAAAACTCCCTCAGTCTTGGTACAGTGAAATCTTTGTCTTGACTTTCAGAAAGATTTCTAGCTCTTGGGCCTAATTCACTAAGACAGAAGTCATCTTGTATTATTGATTCATCTGAAGCTTCGGTCTCTCACAGGATTTGATAATACACCACAACTATTTTTCTCATGTTGAACAACTACCAAAGTTTTGTGTTTTGGGTAAGAGGCTGAGCATGACAAAATATCAGCAAACCTATTTCTAATGTCTAAGTGAGGCTCTATGTATACTTTTATATATACCTTGCTCTTTTGACTGAATACTGGGGCTTTCTGAACTCAGGAGGGAATATAAAGCTGTCCCACCTCTCCCAGGAAGAATTTCTGAATCCTTTTATGACTTCAACATGCCTCTGTTGACTTTCCACTGAGAGCACTTTCCCCCGGATGACACTGAATGTATTTAATTTACATATTTACCAATGACTGTGGTTGTCCTGTTTGCTTATAGACTTTGACATTAATGCCCTGAGGACAGTGTAATTAGTGCCCCAGAAGAAAGAGGATTTAAGGCTGACATTTACGGGGTTTTGATACAGGACAGTAGCTTGGGACTTAATAGTTTCTGAGTAATTTTCCCGTCTTTCCCTTAATACCTGAATGTAACATCCAGTCAAGAAAGAGTGAGCTCGCCGCCAAAATTGAACTGCCTTCCCCATCCATCCTCTGAGGGCACTCCTCTGGAACCTCATAAATTGTGTTTAGCCTTGGCATACCATCCAGTGGGGCTTTTCCTGTAGTCATGGTATATTCCTGTAGACCCATGTCCATGGGAAGACCCAAGTCTTCCCGTCGATTCTCAGATTTTGTTTTTTGTGTTACTGATTGCTGTTACGTAGAATACCAGTCCTTTGGCATCATTGCTCACATTGTGTGCAACCAACCAATGCTTATAGGGTGTTCAAATGTATTTGTCTCTGTGTTAACACCTGGCTTTATTCCAAAGACCTAAGAGACCCATCTGACTACCTTTTTTCTTGAACTGATTCCATCATCCCCCCTCTGAGAACCTCCCTCCTCCCCACCCCCCAAACCCTCCACCCCTCCCCTAACTGGTTTTAAGGCTCTCCACTGGGTATAAGTAATTGAAGCCTGCTCAAACTAGTCCGTGGGGAAGGATGTGATAGTTTCCAGATTAGCAGAAGCTGGAGAGGTATAGGAAATGGCCGGTCTGGAACCGTGCCTCATCCTCCTATCTTTCCTGGGCTTCTAGGAGCTCCCATCGGAGGCTTTCTCTGCATATCTGCTTCATCTTCTTCATTTTTTGTCTACAGAACAGCGTTCTCAAGATCACATTTTTCATTTTACAAATGAACTTAACTTGCAAGTAACTTGGTTTGCGTGGTTCTGACCGCAGCCCTGACTCTACACGAATATTTGCTTTAATCACCCACCCTCTATGGCATTTGGTCTTGATGTCCTATTGTGTTGTTCAAATTCTGAAGCGCAAGTAATCTGTAGCCTGTCGCCTACAGTCTTCTTGTGGTTAGAGACTATTAAAGGTAGTTGACCTCATTGACTAGGGCTAGGTGATTTACTTTATAAGTTCCAGCCATGAGTACTTTCATTATTGGGGGATTTTTAAAAGAAAATCTACAGACAAGCAGGAAAGGTTTTGCCAAATGTTTTTAGGTAGAAATGAAATAAAGGAGGACTTTTTGTTTGTTTGTTTCTCGTGTTCTGAAAAATTCTCTGGGTAGAATCTAATTTGTATTCTGAATTTAAATTAGTGATGTAATTTGTATCATAGAAGCCCCACCCCCACCCCTTTCACTAAATACATGTTGGATAAATATTCAAATAATAGTGGCTTGACAGACTATTTAATGCTAAATCTGTCCAGGGTCCCTGTATTTTTCAGGGTGGCCAGGGTTGCATTTGGCTCTCCCAGCAAGCTCCAGCCCCACATTATCTCTAGAAGCTATGTTAACAATTGGCTCAGCTTCCTGCATAAGGGGATTTAACCCGGGCTACCCTGAATGGCTGGCCATGTCTCTCCCCTGGTGAGGGAAGGACACGGGGTGGGAGGAAGGGGAGCCGCAGCAGCAGGGGACCACCTTTTGCCTCAGTGGGGATGGCAACTGCCACCCTCCCCCAGTCACAGGAGAACAGACCCCTGGACTGAACAGAGGTTGGTCCTCTGCCAGGCTCTTCTGTTGTTTCAGTGTGATTTCTTCGCAGCAGGACGCCTTCCTGTGGAGCCACATGATGCTCTTCTGATTTGGTTAGCATTAATTTGGGCAGCATTAATCTAAAGAGCATGTTTAATAGCTTGAGCATGGTTATTTATATGGATGTATCTTTCTTTTCTTTTCTTCTTCTTCTTCTTTTTATTTATTTTTTTTTTTTCTGTAGCTGCTGAATTTTAATGCTGGAGGCCTTGAGTTTGTTCTAGCCTTGGTTAAGCCTGCGGCCCAGACTCTCGTCCCAGAGGCTCTGTATCTGGAGTTGCATCTCGCTTGATGCTGCTCTCAGGCATTTTAGCCCAGAACAACTGCCTGCTGTCGGTGTGGAAGGAATGCATGTGGCCCAGAGGGGAAAGCAGACAGCAGCACCTCTAGGCAGCCAGGCTCCTTTGTTAACTAATGGCTGCCACATGGGGTCAGACGTCTCTGTTCCCTAGAACAGTACCTTTCCAGGAGGGGCAGGTGGTCTCGATATGCCAGTGACGGGTTGCACTGTGGGAGAATTCCTGGCTGAAGTGGCTGTCAAGTGCACCGAGAGCCTCTGTCATCCATGCAGGGAGAGTGAACAAAGGGCTGACCTTAGAAACCCTGCACAGTTTTTCCCAGACTTGATGTCACTTGCTATTAGCATCGACAGCACATGGTGGTAGACCTTTGCTGCTTCTGACGTTCCTATTCCATCCAAGCTTACCCAAGCTCTTCTCCCAGCCAGCATTTCAGACTCAAGTCTCAATGCCCTCTGATTCCTCCCCCTCCCACAGACTTCATCCCCACAGTCACCCTCATTCCTCCTGGCACAACATTACATTGTGGACAACACCCTTTCCCAAGACAGAGTCCTCTTCATCTCAGCCAGCAAGGACTGAGAAGCAACTATAGGGAGCCAGTAAGAGGAGATTTTTATCTAAGAAGTCAATTTCTGTCCTTCATTCTCAGATGACTCTGGAATAAGGTTTTGTACGTAAGGGAAGTGCTCAAAGCCTTATTGCTTCTGGTCTTTTTCTGATGATTTGCATGGTGGTTTGGTGAGGCTTTGTTGCCTGGTACAGAATTTATTATCTCTTGTAACTCCCCTACCCCCCAGAATTGAAGGGTTTTGGATTAGAAGTGGAGTTCAATCAAAAACAAAATAAAACAGACAATAGGAAAATAATTGTGGGATGTAAATTCCAGCCATTCTACAAAATTCATTTTGTTTCATCTCCATGAATATCTTTTTCTAGCTTTATACACTGATGCTATCTTCTCTACCAGCCATAGATCCTACCATTGTACTGTTAATATGTGACTTAAATTATTGTGTAGCCTTAAGCTCGTTACGAGGTCCTTAATGACTGCAAACCTCCCCCACCCCCACCGCCACCTCTAAGTTGGGGTATAAGGGCTTTGGAGGCAAAGGCTGTATTTTATTTTATTTTATTATTTATTTATTTACAACGACTTTATTTATTTATTTATTTGACTGACATCACAAGTAGGCAGAGAGGCCAGAGAGAAAGGAAGGGAAGCAGGCTTCCTGCCGAGCAGAGAGCCTGATGTGGGGGCTGGATTCCAGGACCTGAGCTGAAGGCAGAGGCTTAACCCATTGAACCACCCAGGTACCCCAAAAGGTTGTATTTTATCTGGAAGAACCTGAGGATGGAGTGGATGGAGATCTGAGTGATTTTTCAGAGCCTCAATTAAAAGCTCTAAGGCTAGCACGAGAGAAAGCGTATTATTGGAGTGTTAGTGATGTTATGAAAAACATTATTGATTTATTTATGCCTCCATACCATTTTAAGAAAGTGATTGGAAATGGCACATCTCTATCCTTCTATCTGCATGAATAGAATGGGATAAATTAAAAAAAAATAAAGGTGAGGAAATGACAGCAAAGGGACAATGAAATCGGAAAAAATAGGATATAGAGAGAGAAGGTTTGATAACACATAATGGATATCATAAGACACTATTCAGCTGCTGGAGATGAGTTTCAAATTTGGCTGTAAATTAACCAGCATCCACAACAAAGGGGAAACACAATCTGTTGCAAAAATTATGGTGCCCATTAAAATGAAAACTGAACACAGTCAGGAAAAAGCAGCTCTTTCTGGTTCTGAGTTCCCAGTGACCTGCAACTCATGACTCCTGAGAAGAGGCACTGACTTCGATGCTGTCATTACCAACATTTTATCATTGTCAACGTTTTCAAAAAGTGGCACGTTTCTCAGTGTCCCCCAATGCATGCTAGTAGCTTAGAGTTCACTAGAAATAGTTGTATGAGGGCTCAAAACTGTATGCTGAATGGCAGTATTTTTCTTGCTGAAACTAGGAGTACAGTAATTTTATGTAGTTTGTATATCAATAAGCATTGGTAATCAAGCTGGTGGAGGACAGGTTTGACAGTCACTAAACTTATGGATGTATACTTGAGTACAAAACCATAAAATCTCTTCAAGAGAGGAAGCCTGAATGTGGGTGTAAATATACAGGTAGGAAAAGGATCCTATTTGAAATAAGTGCAAATAATTATAATGTAAACATTTCTGACCAGGTGCCATACCAGCAAATGAAGGAAAACATGGTCAAATCTTAGTTTATACGCACACCTAAAATCACCTCAAAGGAAAGAATAAAGAGTAGAGAACGTTGGATTATAGGTGTTGATGAATGCACACTTAGGAAATTGGATTGGTCCTTTATTTTGTGTTTAATACCTTGGCAGGTGGACTGGGTGGTCTTCTAAGCTTTCAGAATGTGGTGGGAAGCTGGGGAGAGAAAGCCATAACATGGAAAATATTGACCAAATTATAGTAGGCTAAGGGAATAGGGGCATTTGCTAAGGAAAAGGGGCAATAAGCCTGATGATGGGAGAGAGGAACAGAAGGAAGGACAGAGTGCGGGGCAAGGAGAAAGAGAGGGAAGGAGACAGACACAGGAGAGATAGAGAGAGGGAACCCAGGGAAGAGAAAAGACACTCTAACCCTTCGGCGGAGGGCAGCAACTTACCTTTCACGCGGAAAGCTGTCAAGAATAACAAAGCTTCCTCTTCAGAGAACAGGAGGTAAAGAGAAAGGAGACTTTACCTTCATCAATCTACTCTCTACCTTTTAGATTTGGTCACGCTCCCGGGCTAAGTGGAATACTACAGGTGGAGGCCAGTCCTATCCAAAGGAAGAGCGGGAGACAAGAGTATGTGTTCCAGAACAGTGGAGACAGGGCCCAGAGGTACTAGATGACCCATGGCCTCATGAGCTCTGATAGAGTCTGGATTTTGTTTTATAGTTTATGAGGTACCTATGTAGGGGAGCAATGGAATCATATTTGTATTTTAGAGATATTACTTTGGCAGCATTATGAGAGGTTGGAGAGGGCAATTATCAAGTCATGTCTTGCCCCAAAACTTTAAGTTCCCGATTCCTCATAGAAGGCTAACTCATTAGCCCAATATCTGCAGACTCCTCACGGCGATGTCTCCCTGTGCCTGAGGTATTTCCAACCCAGCTTTCCCTAACTCGGCTCTCACAAAATTAGTCTACTTATTCCTCAAATAGGTCTGCTGTATTGATGCTCTTTTCTCTTTTGGGGAGGCTCCTTCCACTTGACTTTTCTAAGCTAAGCACTACCCAAATTTTAAAGCCATGTCAAATGCTTTTACCTTTAAGGAAGCAAAATAAATTGGGAGATACAATCTGATCCCTGAGAACCACTGTATCTGGATGCCATACCAGCTTTACTGTTTGTCAGCTAATAGTACAGTGTTACCCACCAGGATGTTGACATGGATACAGTCGAAATAGAGAACATTTTCATCACCACAGGGATCTCCTGTTGCTATTTTATAGCTACATTCATCAGTTAATGAATGGATAAAGAAGATGTGGCACATATATACAATGGAACATTACTAGCCATGAAAAAGAATAAAATCTTGCCATTGGCAATGATGTGGATGGGGCTGGAGCATATTATGCTAAGCCAAATAAGTCAGTCAGAGAAAGACAAATGCCATATGATTTCACCCATATGTGCAATTTAAGCAACAAAACAGATGAACATATGGGAAGGGAAAAAAAAAAGAAGGAAGCAAACCATAAGAGACTCTTAACAATAGAGAACAAACTGAGGAATGGTTGGGCAATGGGCTAGGTGGGTGGTGAGTATTAAGAAAGACACTTGTTATGATGAGCACTGGGTGTTATGTATATAAGTGATGAATCACCAAATTCTACTCCTGCAACAAATACTATATTATATATTAACTAACCAAAATTTAAATAAACATTTGAAGGAGGAATAAAAAGCTTTCCCGCCCTTGGTATTTTTTTTTATTAAAATTTTGTTTAATTTTGCAATTTAAAGGGTTACATAAGGTCTGTTTATGTTTATAAGCTGTTTATACCTGTGTGTTTATGTATAAATACAGATTTATTTTTATTAGTAAACTTTGTAAACTTAGTAAACTAGTAAACTTTGATTTCTAGAGCAGTTTAAGGTTCACAGAAAAATTGAGTGGAGAATATAGATCCCATGTCCTCACACATGTACAACCTCCTCACTATGAGCATCTCACAACAGACTGGTACATTTGTGAAAGTGGATGGACCTACATTAACACATTTTTAGCACCTGTATACATAGTTTACCTTAAGATGACCCTTGGAGTTGTACATTTTATGGTATGGACACATGTATTATGAAAAGTATCCACATTGCAGTTTGTACTGAAAAGTTCATGGCCCTACAAAATCCTCTATGCTCTGCCTGTTCATTGTTTTCTCCCAACCTTTGGCTAAACCACACTTTTATATAGTTTTGCCTTTTACAGAATGTCCTATAACTGAAGTCATACAGGATGTAGGCTTTTCAGTTCGGCTTTTCACTTGGTAATTTGAATTTAAGTTTCTTTCATGTCTTTTCTGGGATTGATAGTTCATTTTTTGATAGAGTTCATTTTCTTACTGAGTTTTAAGAGATCTTTGTATTTTTGGGACGATAGCCCTCTATTAGGTATGTTTTTGCAAATATTTCTCATACTCTATGACTTGTCTTTTGATTCTCTTGACATTGCCTTTCACAGAGTCTAAGTTTTAAATTTTAATGAAATTGAGCTTATCAATTATTTCCTTCACAGGATATACCTTTGGCTTTGTATCTAAAAAGTTATCACCATATCCAAGATCATACAGGTTTTCTCCTCAGTTACTGTGTTTTTTTTTTTTAAATCCAGAATTTTTATTTAGGTCATCTTTATATCCTTTCTTTGTGGTGACTTTGTATATCTTTGCTGAGGTTTTGTATCTTTTTGTTTGTTTGTTTGAAGCATGTATATAATAGTTCGTTGAAGCATTTTTTTATGATGGCTGATTTGAGAGTTTTGTCTTAAGATCTCTGTCATCTCAATATTATCTATTATCTTTGGTCATTCCTTTTGAGAGCTACCTAAGTTAGTGGTGTGATGAGTGATTATTGATTGCAATTTGAACATTTTCATATTTTGTTTTAAGGCTGGGTTTTATTTAAGCCTTTGGGTTTAGCAGGCTTTCTTTATCTATACTGTAGGGAAAAGGGAGTGGTGCTGCCTGGTTACTGCCATGTCAGGTAGAAGTACACTTCCCTATTTGTTTCTGTTTACACTTGATGGGGTGAACTCCTTCCCACCACTAGTTAAGACTAGAAGTTCTGGGTCTCTCTATAGTCTCTGCTCTGTTGTCAGTATGGTGGCCTTGTTACTACTGGGTGATGGTGAGGAACCTGATTTTCCAGTATGCCTCTGATGAAACTATCTCATTATTGCCAGGTGGAGATGAAGTTTAGGCCCCTTATAAGGTCTGTACTGATATCCTAGTGGGGGTGACTTAATACAAGCTGGTGGAGATAAAAGTTCAGAGTCCTGATGGCTTTCCTGCTGTCACCCTCGTGGGTATTGGAGTGTTGTGTTACTACCTAATGAGGGTGGAAGTCTAGTCTCCCTATTCAGTCATTGTTGGTACATGTGGGTGACACCATGATTTTCTCTAAGGGATTTGGCTGGGAGAGAGTAACTATTGCTTGAAGTTTGACTGTCTTGCTTGGCCACACTTTCACTCTCACTTTCATTTGGGACTTGGCAAGGGACTTTTGTTTGTTGGTGCTTTTTTCATCTGAGTATGTTTGTATTTTTGGGTTGCTGACCTCATGTGGGCTAGAGGATACTGGAGGAAAACCTAGAGATTTCACCAGTGTGATGTTCTGTAGATCTCAAAATCCTCAGGTGGTCTGCCTTATTCTCTCAATGTCTTCTGTTTTATATAAAATACCCAGGGTTATACTTATATTTAGTGGGTAGACTAGATAGAAGTGTGCCTATTCCATCTTCCTGGAAATGCAAATTTTGTATGATAATTTTTATGAAGTGTCTATAAAACAGATTGAGCTAAATAAAAGTGTGCCAGGATCATTTATTAAAACATTGTATTTCTCCTTCCTTTGTTCTCTTATCTTCCTCATTTCAATGGGATTCTCTTTTTGTCATATCTCTGGGGACTTCACAAGCATTTTATTTTATGAATGAACCATGATGCTAAAGGTAGGGTCCATAAAGGAGTTTTTAGAGTCTGAAGATAAACAACAAAAACTAGAGCAAATGATCAGAATGAAGCTTGATTTTATGAGTCATATTTTAAAAAATGGGTTTATTTGGATAACAAAAGTTGGGGAAACTGGCCATTGGTTTGCTTGTTCAGCTTTTTTTTTTTTTTTTTAATTACTACCAATTTTCTCTTCTTTCTTCTGTTTTCACAGTTTCTCTTGCCAGCCTTTCTGAATTTTTAGAAAATGCTTTTCTGTTTTCTTTAATGTAGCTTACATAAATGTTATCTGTACTGCTGCTAATATTGTAGTTTTCTAAAAATTAATCTCCCAATCCAATTATCAAACATGAAAGTGGTCACAGTATTAGAAACATACCAGAAAGGGATAAAAAGTATAAGTCAGGTAACCGTGGGACTTTTTTAAAACTTATTTTTGTTGAGGTCTTTTTTTTTTTTTTTCAGTAGAATAGCAACAATTATGCAAAGCATTACTTACATAAAAACATTGTATAAGCAGCATGTACTTTTGTGTGTTTTCATTCTATTTCAATTCCTGCAATTTAAAAATAAAATGTATTCTTTCTCTTAAAATTAAAGACATGCCTGTGTTCATTGTGTGGAGTATGAAAACTGTAAAAAGGTACAAAAAGCACACACAACAAAAACCTTTGATAATTTCACCCATTTGCTCCACAGATAGAAAAAAAAAAAGTTTGTGTGAGAAGGCAAATGTCACTATGGGGTTTCTGTGGAGAATGTCTGATAAATCTACCCTTTATAAAGGGTAGATGTCTGATAAATCTACCAGTCTGATAAATCTACCCTTTATATGTATGTACACCTGCAAAGTGGTAAGAAAAAGCAGTCCTTCTGTGGTCGATTTATTTTTTTTCTGTATGGACAATATTTCTGTGCTTTCTTTTCCTCTAAATATTTAAAAAAACAAAACATCATCTTGGGTGCCTGGGTGGCTCAGTCGGTTAAGGTCTGCCTTCAGCTCAGGTCATAATCCGAGGGTCCTGGTATCCAGCCCCACATCGGTCTCCCTGCTCAGTGGGGAGTCTGCTTCTCCCCCCGCCCCCACCTGCTGCTCCCCCTGCTTGTGTTCTCTCTATCTCTGACAAATAGATAAATAAAATCTTTTTTAAAATATCTTAATTTAGGGGCACCTTGGTGGCTCAGTCATGAAGCATCTGCCTTTGACTCAGGTCATGATTCTAGGGTCCTGGGATGGAGGCCTACATCAGGCTCCCTGCTCAGTGGGGAGTCTGCTTCTCCCTCTCCTACCCCCCCCTGCTTGTATTCCCTCTCTCACTGTGTCTCTCTCTCTCTGTCAAATAAATAAATACAAATCTTTAAAAAAATCATCTTAATTTATATTTTATTTATAAGTTTTTTATTTAAAAAACAGGCTTCTGGTTTAAGATAGTGTATTAAAAGTACATACTTTTCTTCCCTTCTTTCTGCTACTCCCGTTAGAATTAGAGTAAATAATAAAAAGGCATAAAGCCAGAAGATCAAAGAGGTCCATCTGCTTATACGAGAACTTAATATAATCGCTAGAAGACAGAAAAAGTGTTCTCTGCTGATGAAGTGGAGAAAGATGCAGTTGGAATACATGTAGGAGTTTGCCTCAGAGGAAAGTGTCTGTCTTCCTGGCAGATTTCCAAGAAAGGACAAGGTCTGAGACTCCGGAGGTAAAGAGAAGTGAGTGTTGTCAAGTGGTTTGACAACATGGGACTCAAAGGTCAATATACATAATTTAAAAATTGGCATCCCTCATTTGTACCTGATATTTAGAGTGTGGAGGCAACCCTGGCACTTCCCCAGGACATCGTTCTCCAGTGACCAAACTACCCACTTCCCACCATCTCACTGTGAAACTTCTGGTGACCCACAGCCAAGTGCTGGATGCCAGTCCACTCACCTCCTCCCCTGTGAGTGCAGATCCCAAAGATGGAAGGTAACTGAAGAAAGCTTAAAGCCTGAAAGAAAAAAGGGGACAGACAGATTTTAGAAAATCCTGTGAACGAGCTACATTTTTCTCGTCTACAGCATAAACAAATGCTATCAAATATTGAAAAATGAAGCATTAAAACATTTAATCGAAGACATTGACATTTACATAGAAAATATGTAACTAAAATTTAGGAAAACAAAACTGAAATCATTAAAATGAAGTGCTTCTCGGTACTGAAATGAGGGTGAGTTGAGGTGATGAGATATTTTTGATTAAAATCTCTCTATGCTGTTTGAATTTTAAAAAAAAGGAGACCTTATTTTGGATAAAAACTGACTAAAATATTTAATCTGCAGAACAGACTTATAAACAACAGTCTACCAGAATAAAAAAATACTGCCACTTAAATTTCTCTAATATTTGAAGCTTAAAGATAAACCACAGTTTGTAAGAGGAGCATCTAACAAAATATCTGGCATTTAGTAGATCTTCAAAATGTATTTATTAAATGAATGATGTTAACATTTTTAAACTTTTTCTGTCCTCATCATGTATTTCTTAGCTTTGTTTAAATAAGTTGGAATTTAGATCTGGATTATTTATATTTTCATTCTGGTGGTTTCTTTTTAACCTTATAAATTCAGCAGTTAACTCATTTTAGTGCTCATAGTTCATCCTTTTAAAATCACAATAAAAAAAAACACAACTTCTTTATTCTTGAATGTCAATTTTGAATAATGCTTCTGCCAGCTGGTGTATGTCTTTCAGTAATTTCTCAGAAAGGATACTTAAGTATTAGAATTTTTGATTCCTTATATATCTGAAAATAAAAATTTGTAGCATTTCTACACAAATGACAACTCAAATAAATACAGATATTTTTAGGTAAGAGCTTTTTACCTAAAATTCTACACTGTTTTGTTTTCATGTTGTGAAAGGGAAGTCTGAATTTAGCTAAAATTTGCTTCTGACATGGTCTTTCTGTTGATCCTTGAATATCTATAGGATTCTTTTTATTACTTAAATTTAATTAGTCAGCATATAGTACATCATTAGTTTCAGATGTAGAGTTTGATAATTCATTGTTGCATACAACACCCACTGCTTATCACATCACATCCCTGTAGGATTCTTTCTCTAGATCTGTAGATAAAACTTTTCTAAGTAACTCTATTTTCATTAAATTTTCCATATTCTTGGTGAACACCTTTTGCTTTGCCAAAATGAGGTAGAACAAATCTCAAATTGAATTACCACCAGCTGTTCATCTTCTCAGCCTAGAAGGGCCTTGTTTTTACTCTTAAGAGAAAGAAGGCATGGCCACTTTATGTTCCCATGCCTAATTAACTGGATAATTTTCCTTTAGCTAAAGACCCATAGGGGAAACAAATACATACAGGATGACTGTGATTCTAGTCTAGGAAATTTGATCAAGGTATGCCAGAAAATTTGATAACATGTCAGCAAGTGGAAACCCAGAACTCAAGTACAGTTCCACAGGGCTGTGTGTAGTTGCATACTCTATTTTTAGCCCAAGTGTCCCTGGTGTTCTTGATACTTGCAGTATCTTGCTGCCTCTCACTGAGTCAAAAATAAATTCAAGAAAGGCAGAGACAATACCTACTAATTGTCTGCAGCCCACATAGTGGGACACATAGAGGGTGCTCAATTAGTTTTGACTGACAGATATGCTAATCATTCACTTAGATGGGTATAGTTTTGAAGAGTATCCCAGTGTGAACTTCAGCTGTATTACCTATAATTCAGGCATGGTTTGAAATGTTATGTGGTTAGATAACGTTGAGCCTCCAATGCCTCTTAACATGAAATTCCTAGGACTTTGTTCGTCATGGTGTGGTTTGGGGATCAGCATCGAGGTCAACTGGGAGATTGTTAACAGTGGAGAATCACATTTCTCCTCACATTCTACTGGATCAGAAGCTACCCATTAGATTTTGACAAATACCACTTGGAGATTTCTGTAACAAAGGCATCCTGAAGAAAGAAATGACTGAGTATTGTCAAAACTTTGGAGTCTCCAGCTTTCTTTTCCTGGATTGGATATGATGGGCTCAATAAAACACTGGGGGAAGTTAAAATCAGTGTGGGATTTGAATTCAGCGGTCTCTGGCAGCTTTGGTGCATGAGGCTTTGACACCTACAGGAGACAGCTCCAGAGCTCTTGGCAAGAGCTTGGATGCCCATGACATTGGCATTGGTGGACACGTTGGCATCTACACTGAGCATCATTTGCATAGCTGCTGCTCTTGGCTTTGCAGTGATGAGAGGCTTCAACCCAGTAAGCTGGAGCAGGGAAGAGGAAAAGTACAGTCAGCTTTCTTTTTGCCAAGAAGGCTAGTTTTTGGAGCACCATCTCATTTCCTACCTTACAGAGAAAATGGAGCCATCAGATGAGTGGCCTGTCATTTACAAAATTGCTTTCATCTGCATCCATTCTTTCCTTCTCTTATGTCTACCTTCTGATTCTATCAGTTTTTGCTTTCTGAAGAATCACATGATTACTTCCTTACTGCACCTTCTGATAACATATATAAATATAGTCATGTATTTTCTTAAAAAAATGGTTCCTTTGACTCTATTTTCCACACTAGTTAGTCTTTTTCTTCCTTTTTTTTAATTAAATGCATTATTATTTTGAAGTGGGCATATGAATGTTCTTAGCCTTTTGTTACTTATAGTGGGTTTCTTTTAGCTTTATTGAAATATAACTGATACATAATATTGTGTAAGCTTAACGTGCACAGCATAATGATTTGATACATTTTTCCTATTAAAAGTTGTTGCAATCATTACTTTTATTGTTACTGATTTTAAGTGCTGCAAAATATATCAATATAGAAAAATCACATAATCAATTATATATGTATCACTAATTAATATACTTTAGGTTTTTATTTTTTCAGTTTTATAAAAGTAGAATCAAATTTATATGTTAAGGTCTTCTTTTACTTGACATTTTGTTTATGAGATCCATCCATAATGTTGAATGTCAGAGTAGTTCACCTTTACTGCTGTTATGGTATAATGTTGTAGGCATATACTGCAATCCACTTATCTATCCTTCTCTAAGTGGACTTTTCCAGTTTAGAATTACTACGAATTATGCTTCTATTAACATATCTGTACAAGTACCGTGGTACACATATATAAGAGTTTCTGTAGAGTATATTCCTAGAAATGGAATGGCTGAGTCATAGGTTATATATTTTTCATTTACAAGATAATGCCAAACATTTTCTATTCTTCCAACCACATTTGTTGTGTTAAGTTTCTCAGCATCCTCGCCAACATCTGATAGCGTCAAACTTTTAACCCTTTGCCAAGCTAGTGAGTGTGCAGTGGTATTTAATTATAGTTTTTGTATTTCCCCGATTTTACATGAAACTCTACTTTTCATTTATATTAGTCTGCTTTGATACAAGTGAGTGTACAAATTATTTGTTCATTAGAAATTGGATAGTGTCGTTTTTACTAATCCATAGAAATTTTTTTATACATCCTGGATAGTCTTCAAGTTGTTTTTGCTGCAAATGGCTTCTGCATATCTGAACTTTTTTTTATTCTCTTATGAACAAAAGTTTTTAATATTAATGCAATTGAAAGTATCAGTATTTTTCTTAATGGATAGTACTTCTGCATCTTGTCTAAGAAACTATGTTTTTTAACTCATAAAATCTTTATTATTTCACCTTTTGCATTTAGATCTTTACCTGGACCTGCTAGTTATGTATGAAATGAGGAAAGGCTTCAATTTCACTGTATGACTATCTACTTGTCTAAGAATTATTCATTGTAATGTCTGTTATCTTCTTACTTACCTGAAATGCCATCTCTGTTATATATCAGATATCCATTATGGATAAATCTGTTTCTCTGCTCTTTGTTACCTTGCTGTATGTGTCCATACATATTTTATTACCAAGTTTAAAAATAAACTTAAGATATGGTAGAGGAAACCTTCCCGGCCCATTTTCTTATTTATGTGTCTTGGTTGTCCTTGGTCCCTTTGCATTTCAAAATACTTTATTATTTTTTTTTAACTGACATACTACATCATATTAATTTCAGGTATAAAACACAGTGATTAAATGTTTGTATATATTGTAAAATGGTCCTCATAATTAGTCTTAATATCCCTCACCATACAGTTACAGAATTTTTCTTGATATGAGAAATTTTAAGGTCTACTCTTCAAAGCCTTCAAATATGCAGTACATTATTATTAAATATAACCACTATACTGTATATTATATCCCCATGACTTATTTTATAACTGGAAGTTCACCTGTTTTATTGACTCGAGCCTCCCTCTGACAATCACCATCTGTTCTCTACATCTATGCAGTTGATTTTTTTTTTTTTTTAGATACCACATATAAGTGAGTTCATATGGTATTAGTCTTTCTGTCTGACTTATTTCACTTAGCGTAATGTTCTCAAGGTCCATCCATGTTGTTACAAATGGCAAGATTTCATTTTTTATGACTGAATAGTATCCTAGTGTGTGTATGTGTGTGTATCTCACATTTTCTTTACCCATTCATCCACAGATGAAAATTTAGAATTTAGGTTGTCTCCACACCTTAGCTATTGTAAATAAAGCTTCAGCGAACACAGAAGATACATATATCTTCTCAAGTTAGCATTTTTTGTTTTGTTGGATAAATACCCGAAGGGAAACTGCTGGATCATACCTATTTTTAATTTTTTTTTTAATTTTTAATTTTTTGAGGAAAAATTGTAGCTGTACCAACTTATATTCCCACAAACAGTTCACAATCATTCCCTTTTCTCCACATCCTTGCCAACACTTGTTGCTTCTTGTCTCTTTGATACTAGCCATTCTGACAGTGGTGAGGTGATAATCTGATTGTTGTTTTAATTTGCATTTCTCTGATGAGTGATGTTAAGCATCTTTTCATGGGTCTGTTGGTCAGCTGTATTGTCTTAGGAAAATTGTCTATTCAGATACTCTGCCTTTTTATAACTGGATTGGTTTTGCTTTGCTATTGTAGGACTTCTTTATATATTTTGGATATTAACCTCTTATCAGATATATGATTTGCAAATATTTTCTCCTACTGAGTAGGTTGCTTTCTCATTTTGTTAATGATTTTTTTCCTCTGCAAAAAATTTTTAGTTTGATGTAGTCCCATTTGTTTATTTTCTCCTTTGCTGCCTTTGCTTTTCATGTTGTATCCAAAATAAAATCAATCCCAAAGACCGTTTCAAGGAGCTTACCACCTATGTTTTTTCCTAGGAGTTTAGTAGCATCAGGTCTTAAGTTTAAGTCTTTAATTCAGTTTGAGTTAATTTTTATGTATGGCATAAGACATGAATCCCAGTTAATTCTTTGCATTTGGCTGTTGAGCTTTCCCAACACCATTTGTTGAAGAGAGTATTCCTTCCCCACGGTATATTCTTGGCTCCTTTGTTGCATATTAATTGACCATAAATGTGTAGGTTTATTTCTGGGCTCTCTATTCTGTTCTATTGACCTATGTATCGGTTTCTGTGCCAGTACCATACTATATTAACTACCATAGCTTGTAGTATGTTTTGAAATCAGAGAGTATGATACCTCCAGGTTAGTTCTCTCTCAAGGTTGCTTTATCTGTGTTTATCCTGTTGCTTTATCTGTTGCTTATCCTGTGTTTTTTGTGGTTTCATGAAAATTTTAGAATTATTTTTTATTCCTGTGAAAAATGCCTTTGGTATTTTGATAGTGACTCCACTCATTTTGTAGATTAACAATTTTCATTCTTCCAGATTTTCTCAGCACAGAATGCCTTTCCATTTGTTTGTATCTTCCACTTCTTTCATCAGTATCTTGTAATTTATATTGCACAGCTCTTTCAGCTCCCTCTAGGTATTGTATTCCTTTTGGTACAAGGGTAAAAGGGATTATTTCCTTAATTTCTCAGAATTAAAAGATAAGGAGAAGCCAAACTGTGATGCAGGCTGAATAAGCCTGAGCCAACTTGGTGGGAAACTCTGGAGAATGCAGTCCTCACTTGGTTTTCAGCATTGGACTGGACTGTTAAACCCCTTCTTCACATAGTTATTAGATGTGGTCATGGCCTTAGGGTAGGCAGCTCTCTGTGACTGAGGCAGATAGTGATGGAGTTAACTGATAAAGATTGTCTACTGACTGTATTGTCCACATCTGGGCAGCAAGTCTTTCTGTGAAGAAGGATCTGGGTCAGAGGAACATCTGTTGATTTTCACACAATATTTTCAAATACAATGCATCAAATCTGGAATTTTTTCTTGAATTTCTGCTTCATCTGTATCCCACATATTTTGCAATGAATTTTTTTGCTACTATTCAGTACAAACATATTTTAAATTTTTCAGTATGATTTCTTCTTTGACATATTGATATAACTAGAGATATTTCCTTAATTTTCAAAATTTGTGTGTTGCTAGCTATATTTTTTGTTGCTATCTAATTACAGCATGGTTGTAAGTACAATCTGTATGATTTCATTCCATTAAAATTTCCTGCTTGCTTTATGACCCAATATTGGTCATTTTGGCAAATGACACCCTTAAAAAGAACATATATTCTATAGTTGTTATGTGCTTTAAATTTGGGAGACTATAAGAATCTCCAGTTATCAAAAAGCATGGCTATCTGCTAGTTGATACTGTGGATTCCTTCCCTCAGTATCCTTTAAAATGTAGCCATCCTTTGGAGTGTTGAGTCAAGGTTTGGATACGAGAATGAGCTAATTACTAAGGTGATGGAATTTGTGCTAAAGGAAGTAGCACTGACATGTGGTACAGACTCAGGAGGGAAAATGTGTATAAATTGTGTATAAATATCTGTGAAGATTGAAAAAGCAAATGCCTGAATCAAAGAAGAAAGAAGTTTCCAGGATATGAAAAAGAATACAAAGTGGGACCTCTGGGGGAGAGACAGGAGTACTGAAAAGGCAAAGTCTGCTTACAGTCAGTCTACTTTCTTCTTTCTTCCCAGAAAATTCCATGTTCTCCAATTCTGTAACAGTTGTGACTTTTACTTGGCAGTGATCTTATAAAAATAGGGTTTCCTGGGCCGCCTGGGTGGCTCAGTGGGTTAAAGCCTCTGCCTTCTGTTCAGATCATGATCCTAGGGTCCTATGATCGAGCCCTGCATTGGGCTCTCTGTTCAGTGGGGAGCCTGCTTCCCTCCCACCCCCTCTGCCTGCTTCTCTGCCTACTTGTGATTTCTGTCTGTCAAATAAAGAAATAAAATCTTTTTTAAAAAAATGAGGGTTGCCGGGGGGAGGGGGGCTGGGAGAAGGGGGATGGGGTTATGGACATTGGGGAGGGTGTGTGCTTTGGTGAGTGCTGTGAAGTGTGTAAACCTGGTGATTCACAGACCTGTACCCCTGGGGATAAAAATATATGTTTATAAAAAATAAAAAATTAAAAAAGAAAAAAGAAAAGAAATTACTAGATTTAAAGAAAAAAAAAGTTTCCTATTTGGGACACTCTTCCCTAAGGAATATGGAGAAAGCATTCAGAAAATAGCTAAAGCATTAAAGTATTAAAAGTACGTTGTCCGTTTCCATCTGCTATTGAACTAGTAATAATGCCCCTTGCTGGGCGGCTTCTCCTCCTAGTGTTTTCCCTTTGCTTTCATTTTACCTGTATCCTTGCTTCTGTCCTCCAGCTCCACAACTGCAGGAGGAAAGCATGAAATAGAAGAAAAAAGGGGGGTTTTCCTGGCTTCAGTGGTCAATGTCCAGGGCCCTTAAGGATTCTGAGAGGACTTGAGGTAAAGGCAGTTACTTGGGAGACTTGACTTTGTGAAGAATAGGACTGTTTCACTATACAGAGAAAAATCCCACAGGTTGGGGAGAGGGTGAGGGTAGGGTAGGGGAGATCCTGAGAGCAGAGTTTGGTGGATTACAAGAGGACACAGTGTACTTACTGTTCGTCTGACAGGAACTTGGGGAGAGACAAAACTCAATCGATTGAAGATGTTCTGTATTTTCTTCAGGCAAAAATATTCCAGAAAGGGAATGGTTGACAGGACCATAGATGGTGTCACCAAGATTTCTTTCCCAGTCGGGCACAGAGTTAGCAGAGAGCTGAGAGAATTAGGCATTTGAGAAGATTGGAACCAGGAGACTGTCAGCAATGACCTGCTGGCAAATGTCCAGCTATTTCAGTGCCTACCCGTGAAACACACACCTCTATCCAACTCTGTACCCTGAAACTCCATAAATGACTTCCTAAGTTAGAGACCCCACACTAGCTGAGATTAGGCTTCCATCAGCCAGCATGACAAGGAGTTCGAAATACAATTCCACCCACATATATCACTGTTTATTAAAGTCTTATCTCTATGCAAGTTTAATATTTTTACATACTTTATTTCCCTTAATCCCCATAGTGACTCTGAGAGAAGAGCATTATTCCCACCTTGTAAATAAGGAACAGAGAGGCAAAGAGCTGAAAAAGCCTGCCAAGATTTGGATATTGGAAAGCTAAGTGATGGCAGAATCACTTATTCTTTAAGGTAACATTTTGAAAATTAACAGTTAACCACTTATCAAATGTCTGCTTTTCATAAAGTATGATGAATATAAGTTTATAAGTTTAAAGATAAGGGAAGCAGTCTCTTACACCAAAGGGACTTTAACTTAGCAGTGGAGTTGGGGGAGAGACAGGTGCAAAGACAGAGCAAAGTCATGAAGATAGGGGGCTGGCTGTGGAGTTAGCCACCTTTCAGGGTGTCCCAGGAGGGGGCTCCTGCCAGGATGTGGACATTTTCTGTCACAGTTGATCATAGAGAATCCTATCAGAGTGTGAGGAGAGGAGGAGTCATAGAGGGGCCCATGTTAAACTTTTTGTAACCAGAATATTGATACTAGACTATGCTGAATGAATGAAAAGTTCAAACACAGGGTCTGAAGAAGACAGCCATATTTTGTAATGGTTGCTTAAAACAATGAATCAAGATTCCAGTAAGCTAGCCCCCCCCCCCCACCCAGTTTCACAGCAACGGGTCAGAGGAGAGAACAGGACCTCATTGTTGGACATACATTCAGGTCCCTCTGAGCTGCAGGGAAGGGCTTTCTGAAACGTTGGTTGGGGACAGAGAGCTTACACTCAGAGCACTTCTCGGCTCTCCAGTCTCGTCGTTCTGGTTGCATCATTGTCCTTTATTGACTGTTTTATAAACTCAGGTTACCTCAGCTTGGTTAAGGAAAGCAGTCTTTAAACCTGGCAGAAAAGATAAGGACTATTAAACTCCGGGTCGGCTTGCTGAGACAGATGATGGGGTTTCTTCCTGGAACCTCCTGCCAACCTTATGGATTTTGCCGTCGCTCGTTCTGTTCAGAAAGTGTTAGGACAGCCGGCATGACCTTAATGTCCCTCTCAGGTACGAGTTTCTTATGTTCTGAACAAAATGACCAGCTCGATTCTTTCAGGGATAGAATTGAGATCTGGCTCTGTGGTGTCAGGGAGGGTAGGTGCGAGTCCATGAAACTTCCCTTGGTTCTTCTGTTAGAAATAACTATTCCCTTTTTCTGTGAATCCGCAGTACTTTGTTCTTGTTTTTTTTTTTTTTTTTTTTTTTTTTTAATGAACGCCCTTAATCAGTGTGTGACCTATTTTATGTCTGGTTTCAGTCCACCCAGCACTACTTAATCCAATTCTGATTTCAGCACTATTTTCATTTGGAAATTGTCACCTTCTCCATGCCATTCCAGGGGGGCTCCCGATTACAGTACCAGATTTCTTTGATTATAGGGTTGGGTAGAAGGTCAGGGCTTAACCAGTCACCACACACCATGAGGTAGGCCTCAGTGATTGGCTCATGGATGAAATAATGAACCTGAAGTAGCCAATCAGAGCTCTTTCTCAGGATTTTTTTTTTTTTTAAGATATTGTGAAAACAGATGGTCTACTTTCTCCTTTAAGTAAAAACAGAAATATTGTGACTGACAAGTTAATTGTGGTTATGTCCTCTAACTTACGGAATGGTCGGGGGGGGGGGGGAGACTGAACTACAACTTTTAAGCCAGGTGAGAGATAAAGAGGAGGAGACAGAATTGTGATGCTGTCCCTGGATGCGCTCTTTCCTGAGGCAAGATTCCCTTTATTCTTACAACTGCTGAAAAGATTCCTCATTTCAAACATAAACTAGACTCTAAGCTCCTTAAATCAGTGCAGCCATTTTTCTTTTGCTTCGCTGATCGAATTCCAGATGCCTAGCACTATGCCTGTCACAAAGTAGGTTCTCAGCTAATATTTGTTTACTGAATATTGGGAATTGAATGCGGTGTGAAAAGCAAAGTGTATATGTCTTTCCAACCATTTTATGTGACTGTGGGCAATTATATAGGTTTGTGGGGATTGAACCTAGTGTGTGGACTGTGATATAAAATTTGGTTCTGTAAATCTTAATTATTTTTTGAGTGTAATTTGACACACAATGCTATATTAGTTTCAGGTATGACTGCACATTGATTCAATATTTCCATACATTAGGTTACAGTTGTCACACAAGTATAGCTACCATCTGTCACCTTACAACACTATTACAATACCACTGGCTGTGTTCTCTGAGCTCTACCCTTTACTGTGACTTAATTCATTCCATAACTGGAAGCCTGTATCGCCCACTCCCTTTCACCCATTTTGCCCGTTCCCTCACCCCTTCCTTTTGTCAGCCATGAGTATATTCTCTGTATTCACAGGTCTGATTCTACTTGTGTGTTTATTCATTTGTTTTATTTTCTGAATTCCACATTTAAGAAAAATTCGTATGGTATTATCTTTCTCAGTGTGACTTATTTCACTTAACATAATCTTTTATTTTTAAATGTAACACACAGGAAAAGTGTATAAACCTAAACCTGTGTAATGGGATGATTTATAAAGTAAAACCCATAAACTACCATACAGGTCAAGAAATAAAGCATTGTCACTTTTCCTGAAGCTCTTGTGTATTCATTCTGCACTACTCCCACCTATCTTTACTTGCTAGTGGCTGAAATTTTATGGTGATCATTTCTTTGCTTTGCTTTTTGAATTTAGCTTCATATATGTGTCCATTGACATTGCTTTTTGTTCGTGCTTTGTGAACAGAATATAAACAGTATACTATAGCATATGTGTATATGTCTATATTTATATTCCATTGTGCTGTGCTTCTTTTCACTCAATATTATGTTTATATGATTCATCCAAGTTGATGCACCTTGCTTTAGTTTATTTTCATTACTGTTTTATAAGTGTAACATATTCTGCTACTGAAGTGTTCCCTAGATTTTTGGCTATAAAATCTATGCTGCTATTTAATTATTGTACATGTATCTTGGTGCCTATGTATCTATGGTTTCTATGGTGTATTTACCTAAGAGTTAAATTGCTGAACCATAGTATGTGTCTATTTTTTAACTTTAATAGCTAATGCTTTACATTGTCACCAGTCTTAGGTCTTCTCAGATTTACCCCCCCACCACAAATCTTTAAGCAGTTTTCAAGTACAGTTCTTAGAGATGTATTTACCATCATTTTTATTGTTTTTTTTTGTTTTGTTTTTGTTTTTGTTTTATACTGAAGAATAATTGACACATATTAGTTTCAGGTGTACAATATAGTGAATTGATATTTATATGCATTATTAAGTCTGGTTGCCATTTGTCTCCATATAAAGTTATTGCAATATTATTGAACATATTCTCTATGCTAGACATGTCTTACTTATTTTATAATTGGAAGACTGTACCTCTAATGTCCTTCACCTGTTTCATCTACCCACCCACCCCTCCTCTGTAAACCATCAATTCCATGTATTTATGAATCGATTCTACCCTGTTTTGTTTGTTCATTTATTTTTAGGTTCCACATATAAATTAAATCATATAGGATTTTTTTTTCTCTTAGTGTACTTAGCATAATGCCCTCTGTGTCCATCCATGTTGTCATAAATGGCAAAATTTCATTCTTACGGCTGACTAATATTCCATAATATGTATGTGTGTGTACACACACACACACACACACACATGCTACTTCTTTATCCATTATCTATCAGTAGACATTTTAGTTGCTTTCATATCTTGGCTATTGTAAATTATTGTAAGTAATGTATGATGAACGTAGGGGTGCATACATCTTTCAAATTCATGTTTTTGTCTTCTTCAGATAAATACCTTTAAGTGGAATTGATAGATTCTATGGTAGATCTATTTTTAATTTTTTGAGGAAACTCCATGCTGTTTTCCCCAGTGGCTACAACAGTTTACATTCCCACCAACATTGTGTGGGGGTTCCTTTTGCTTCACGTCCTTGTCAACACTTGTTATTTTATTTTAATAATAGCCATTTTGACAGATAAAAGGTGATTTCTCATGGTTTTGATTAGTATTTTCCTGGTGCATAGTAATTGTTGTGCTTGTTGGCCTTTTGTACGTCATCATTGGAAAAACATCTACTCCCATCCTGTCTCCATATTTTTTTTTAAATTGGAGTTTTCATATTGAATTGTAAAAGTTATTTGTATGCTTTAGATGTTAATCCATTATTGGATATATCATTTGTGAATATATTTTTACATTCAGTAAGTTGCCTTTTTGTTTTGTTGGTAGTATCTTTTAAATTTCATATAGTCCCATTAATTGAGTTTTGTTTTTATTATCCTTCCCTCATGATGATGAGACACATCAAAAAAAAAATTACTAGGGCGCCTGGGTGGCTCGGTGGGTTAAGCCGCTGCCTTCGGCTCGGGTCATGATCTCAGAGTCCTGGGATCGAGTCCCGCGTCAGGCTCTCTGCTCGGCGGGGAGCCTGCTTCCCTCTCTCTCTCTGCCTGCCTCTCCATCTACTTGTGATTTCTCTCTGTCAAATAAATAAATAAAATCTTTAAAAAAAAATTGCTAATATCCATGTCAAAGGCTTACTGATTATGTTTTCTTCTAAGGATTTTGGGGTTTCAAGTCTTACATTCAAATCTTAATATATTTTAATTTTTAAGAATCTGATCTAGTTTCATTCTTTAGCATGTAACTGTCTAGCTTTCTCAACACTGTTTATTGAAGAGAGCATCTTTTCCCCATTGTATTTTCTTGCCTCCTTTGTTGTGGGTTAATTGACCAACTAAGCCTGTGTTCTTTTTGGGCTTTCTATTCCATTCCTTTGATCTATGTTCTATTTTTGTGCTAGAATCATATTGTTTTGATTACTACAACCTTGTAGTATAGTTTGAAATCAGGAGTGTGATACTGCAGATTTGCTGTTGTTGTTGTTTTTTTTTTTCCCCAAGTTTGTCTTGTCCATTTGGGGTCCTCTGTGGTTTTACAAACTCTAGGATTATTTGTCCTAGCTCTGTGAAAAAGGCCATTGGTATTTTGACAGGAATTTCATTAAAACTGTGGATTGTTTTGGGTAGTATGGACATTTAAAAAATATTCCTCCAATTCGTGGACACTAGATATCTTTCCATTTTTTGAGTTGTCTTCTATTTCTTTCATCAGTATCTTCTAGTTGTCAGAGTACAGGTCTTTCACCTCTTTGGTTAGATTTGTTGCTAATTATTTTATTCTTTTTTTGGTGAAATTGTAGATGGAATGATTTTCTTTTTCTCCCAGTCCATTTTTAATGTGTAGAAACACAACAGATACCTACAGATTTATTTTGCATACTGCACATTTCCTGAATTCATTTACTCTAACAATGTTTTGGTAGAGGCTTTGGGATTTTTTAAGCATTGTATCATGTTATCTGCAAATAGAATTTTACTTCTTTCTTACCAATTTGTGTGGCTTTTCTTTTTCTTGCCTAATTTCTGTGACTAAGACTTAAAATACTATATAATATAATATAAAAGTTGGGATTGTGAGCATCCTTGTCTTACTCTCATCTTAGAGGAAAAGCTTTTTAGCTTTTCACCGAGTATGAGGTTAGCTGTGGGTTGGTTATATTTGGCTTTTAGCTTTTATTATGTTGAGGTACATTCCCTCTAACCCACTTTGTTGAGTGTTTTGTTTCTTTTTAAACTTAACTTTTTAAAAATTTTGTTTTGAGATTTTATTTATCTACCAGAGAGAGAGAGAGAGAGAGAGAGAGAACAAGCAGGGGAAATGGCAGGAAGAGGGAGAAGAAGACTCCCTGATGAATAGAGAGCCACATACAGGACTTAATCCCAGGACCTTGGGATTATGACCTGAGCTGAAGGTAGACACTTAACCAACCAAGCCACCCAGGTACCCCTTTGCTGAGTGTTTTTATCATAAATGGATGTTGAACTTTGTCAAATGCCTTTTCTGCATCCAGATGATTATATGATCTTTGTCTTGCATTTAGTTAATGTGATGGATCATGTTGATTGATTTTGTGGATATTGAACCATTTTCGCATCCATAGGATAACTGCCACTTGGTCATGTGTATGATCTTGTTAATGCATTACTAAATTTGATTTGCTAATATTTGTTGATATTTTTGCATCAGTGTTCATCAGAGATATTATCCTCTAATTTTCTTTTTTGTAGTGTCTTTGTCTGGTTCAGGCTTTAGGGTAATACTGGCTTTGTAGAGTGAGTTTAGAAGTATTCCTTCTCTATTAATTCTATGAAATAGTTTGAGAAAGGTAAGTATTAACTATTCTTTAAATGTTTGGTAGAATTTACTCACGGGACCATCTGATCCTGGCTTTTTGTTTATTAGGAGCTTTTGGTTACTGATTTAATTTCATTACTAATAAGTAGTCTGTTCAGTTTTGTTATTTCTTCCTGATTTACTCTTGGGAGATTGTATAATCCTAGAAATTTATCCATTCTTCCATGTTGTCCAGTTTGTTGGTTCGAAGTTGTTCATAGTAGTCTGTTATGATTCTTTGCATTTCTAAGGTATCTGTTATAGTTTCTCTTTCATTTCTGATTATATTTATTTGGGCCCTTCCTTTTTTAGTTTTCTCTTTCATTTATTTCCACTCTGATCTTTATTATTTCCTTTGAGGGGTTTTATGTTTGTTTTAGTTCCTTTGAGTGTGGGCTAGATTGTTTAATTAAAATTTTTCTTATTTCTTGAGATGGCTTTGCAACACTATAAACTTCCTCTTAGGACTACTATTTCTGTTCCATGATTTTGGAATGCTGTGTTTTTGCTTTTATTTGTTTCTTTGTTTCTTTTTTATTTCTTCATTTTGTCATTGGCTATTTAGTGTCATGTTGTTTAGTATCCATGTTTGTGTTTTTTACTAATTTAAAAGATGCTTAATATGATTTCAGTCTTCTTAAATTTATTGATACATTTTTGTGGCCTAACATATGAGGTCTCCTGGAGAATCATCCATGATCACTTGAGAAGAATGTGTATTTTGCTGGTTTTGAATGGAATGTTCTCTATGTATCTCTTAAATACATCTCACCTAATGTATTATTGAAGGCCAGTGTGTCTTTATTTTCTGTCTGGATGATCTATCAATTTGTGTAAATGAAATATAAAGTTCCCCTACTGTCACTGTATTACTCTCAGTTTCCCCCTTAGTGTTTGTTAATATTTGCTTCATCTATTTTGGTGTTCTATGTTGAGTGTATAAATATTTACAAGTGTTATATCTTCTTATTGGATCGAACCCTTTTTCATTATGTAATTCCCTTTTTTGTCATACATTAGTCTTTTGAAGTTTTATGGTTTTAAAAGTCTTAAAGTTTATTTTCTTCTTATTTCTATTTGCATGGAATGTCTTTTTCTGTCCCTCACTTTCAGTTCCTTTATGTCTTCAGATCTGAGGTGAGTCTCTTGTAGGCTGCATATAAATGGGTTTTATTTTTTTATTCATTCAGTCACTCAGTGTCTTTTGATTGGAACATTTAGGAACATTCATTCCATTTACATTTAAAGTAATTATAGGTTTTTACTTATTGTAAATTTTCTTATTTTATTATTATTACTTGTTTCTGTTATTACTTATTTTGTTACTTTCTGGGTTTTTTTATTATTTTGTAATTCTCTGTTCATTTCTTTGTCTTTTTCTTTCTTCCCTTGTGATTTGCTGACTTTCTTTAGTGTTATATTTGGATTTTTTCTTTTTTGTTTATTAATTACAAGTGTCTGGTTACCATGAAGTTCATATATAACTGCCATGTATTATATGTAGCAGTCTATTTTAAGTTTGTTGTCGCTTAAGTGTGAACACATTCTGAAAGTTCTATTTTTGACCTACTTATCCCCATGTTTTATGTTTTTGATGTCGTATTTTACATTTTTATTTTGTGTATCCCCTAATTATTCTAGATATAGCTAATTTTACTATTTTTGTTTTTTAATATTCATGCTACCTTTATAAGTGGTTGACAGATTACCTTTGCTATATGTTTGCCTTTACCAGGATATTATTTTTCTTTCATATATATATATTCTTATTTGTAGTTATGGCCTTCTTTTCCATTTAAAGAAGTTTCTTGAATATTGTTTTGTAAAGCTGGTTTAGTGGTGATGGCTTTTGCTTGTCGGGGTACTCTTTACTTCCCCTTCAGTTCTGAAGGAGAATCCTGATGAGCAGAGAATTCTTGGTTGTAAGTTTTGTTTTTCCTTTCAGTGCTTTAAATATCTTGTACTATGTTCTTCTGACCTGCAAAGTTTCTGTTGGAAATTCAGTTGCGAGTTTTATGAGTTTTATGAGGATTCCCCTCTATGTAACTGTTTTCCCCTTGCTGCTTTTTTTAAATTTTTAATTTTTAAATTTTTTTAAATTTTTAATTTTTTATATACATATTTTTATCCCCAGGGGTACAGGTCTGTGAATCACCAGGTTTACACACTTCACAGCACTCACCAAAGCACATACCCTCCCCAATGTCCATAACCCCACGCCCCTTCTCCCAACACCCCTCCCCCCAGCAACCCTCAGTTTGTTTTGTGAGATTAAAAGTCACTAATGGTTTGTCTCCCTCCCAATCCCATCTTGTTTCATTTATTCTCCCCTTGCTGCTTTTAAGGTTCTCTGTTTATCTTTAATTTTTGCCATTTAAATTACACATGTTTTGGTGTGGATCTCTTTGGACTCATCTTGTTAAGGGCTTTCTGTGCTTCCTGGATCTAGATACCTGTTCCTCAGATCGATTCTCAGATCTGTCTCTGTCTCTCTCTTCTAAGATTCCTGTAATGTGAATGTTTTTATTCTTGATGTTGTGTCAGAGGTCCCTTGAACTGTTCTCATTTTAAAAATTCATTTTTTTCTTTTTGGTGTTCTGTTTGGATGAATTCCATTACCCTGTCTTTCAGATCTCTGACCCATTCTTCTGTATCACCTAATCTGCTCTTTATTCCCTCTAGTGTATTTTTCCTTTCTCTTATTGTATTCTTCAGCTCTGATTGGTGTTTTCTCATATTTTCTCTCCTTGTTGAAAATCTCACTATGTTCATCCATTGTTTTCTCAACTATGGCAAGCATCTTTATTATCATGATTTTTAACTTATTCTCAGTCTGATTGCTTATCTCTATTCCATGTAGCTTTTTTTTCTAAAGACTTGTCTTGTTCATTTATTTGTAACATAGTCTCTTAATACTCATTTCCTCATTCTCTGTGTTTGTTTCAGTGTATTAGGTAGTTAAGCTATGTGTTCTGGTCATGAAGAAATAGCATCTTGTAGGAGCTGATCCTGTGGTACTCAGGAGGGCAGTTCTCCCTGGCCACCAGAGGCAGGTGTCCCAGGTATGTCCCTTGTGGCTCCATGTAAGCTCCTGTTGTAATGGGTCTATCATAGCTTCAGGTTCACTGGTGGGTAGGGATGGCTCTGGCCTAGCTTCTCAGATTTTTATTTTAGCCAGTTTTATTGGTATATAGTTATAGTTTGCTTATAGTTTTCATTTGCATTTCCCTGATTATTAAAGAAGTCTGTCTTATTTTTTAATGGTCATTTGGAATTTTTTCTTTTGTAAAATATCCAGTTAAATCTTCAGCTTGCTGTTTTTATTGACTAACTAAATTGCCGTCTAACTAATATTCTGCTTTCCCTGCTACATTCTTATCTATTTGTAGTTCCTTGTGTATCCTGTATAGAAGTCCTTTGATGGTGATATGATTAAAATTGTATTCTCCCATTCTATGCCTTTTTTTCTCACATTGTGAATGTATGTTCTGATTAATAGAAACTCATAATTTTATTTTTAAGTACATCAATATATTTCTTTATGTATAATATTTTTTTCAATTTTTATGGCCTGTTCTCTGAAGGGACGCATTGGCATTTGTGTACTACCCATGATTAATGGGAAAGGAGTTAAGCTCCACCTTTTCATGAGAATTTCAAAGAATTTTTAAACATCTTTTAAAATCATCACCCATGATAAAATCAAGTGAAAGATTTTAGAGAAAGCAGGCTAGAATACATTTGAAGGAAGAAAAGTTGAAGTTGAAAGAAGAAAGAAGAAAGAAGGAAAAAAAAAGAAAAAAAGAAAGAAAGATAAAGGTTGTAGAGAGGAGAGGTCAGAATATGCATGCTTTCTCTTTCATAGTTGTTATCTTTTCCTTTTGTGCTCCTATAGGGCAGAGGCTGTGTCTAGCAGATATGGACTCATAATTGGTGTTTAATAAGGACTTAATTGTAGCTGTTTTTTTTTTTTTATAATAAATGATTTACCCACTCCAGAACAAATTCCTATGGTAGTTCTTCCAGTTGATCTCATTAATTTAAAATATTGAATACTGAATATTGAATACTACCCTGAATACTGAATTTAGGGTCCCATCTTAACCAAAATGCCAAGTAAAATGAATTAATTTCTGGTGAAATTTGATCATAGTCAGAATGATTAGAAGCCCCTATTACTATCTAACATCCTCCAAACTTTCTCCCCTATTTAAAAATCAGTCATCTTATTTTTCTATTCTCATTCCATTTGTCCTATCAGAGGAGATCTGTCCAATATATCCATGATGAAGAATTACTCTTAATAGCTTAATCAAAAATGGTTATGTAATTATGTCTAGCTTTTTTTTTTTTGCATTTTGATAAGATATTTTGGAGATATAAACCTTTAAACTGATAACTTTCCTGTGAGTATGGTAACATAATGTCCATTAATTTATATCCATGCTAATGTCCAAAGATTGGGAACACATGCCATTAAAAGACATGAGCTGTTCTGTTTATGGACAAGGATTCTGCCGTCTAACTAATATTCTGCTTTCCCTGCTATATTCATTTGTCCTTGAATGTATCCATACCCAAACCAGCAGCATATTTGGTTTTGCACTTGTGTTTTCATGCAGTCTGTGACTTTTCCTCTCTTCCCAATTAGCTACTTCTCTAATCAATTTAATCTATCTTTGACAGCAAGCCATATTTTCCTACCTTGTTGATGAGCATGTCATGTGGAACAGAGTCAGAAGCCTCCCTGAAGTCAAAATATATTATGTCTGTCCCTTCCTCCCTGCATACAAGGTCTGCTACTCTGTCAAAGGAGGCAATTGAATTGGTCTAACATGATTTGTTGGTCACAAAGTCATGCTGGTTATTACCCATCATTCTGAGCCTTTCCATGTGCTTGCAAATTGATTAGGCATCTTGATCTTGTGGTTAATGTACTTTTTGTCATTGTTTAGAGCTGGGGACACTCCACTGCAATCTTGGGCTACAGTAAGCATTCATTTACCATCTATTTCCTATCCTTTAAAGATAAGAAGCTCGTTTGTTTTTATAGCCCAGATATTCTCAAAAAGAAAAGTTAATGGTTCCAAGGACTCCTGGGATATTTTATTTATAACTTCAATTTGGTATCCAAAGCATTAAAAGAAATTAGGTTTTTATCCTTATCAACTGGAAATGCAACAATTATTTGAGTCCCTGCTATGTGAAAGGCATTAGGTTGCTACGTTTTGTATGAGGTACAATGATATTTAAGATGGTCTCTAATCTTGTGTATAAAAAACATGAACAGATAATTGACAATGATATTTTGTGTATAGTATGGAGAAAATAAAGAATAGATTGTTAGTATGCTGTATGTCACTAGTTATCACAATTTCTTTGTTCCTGATTATCTAGCTAAATTATTTGAAATAATAGCCTATAAGTATGTATGTATATATCATTTGAATTGGCTGCCCTTTACATTTTTACTCATTTTTTAAAAGATTTATTTATTTATTTGAGAGTGAGAGTGTGAGTCAGGGAGGGACAGAGAGCCCCAAAGTGGGGTTTGATCCCACCACCCTGAGATCACGACCTGAGCAGAAATCAACAGTTGGATGCTTAACCAGCTATGCCTCTGAGGTGTCCCAATTTTTACTCATTATTTACCTACATTCTCAAAATTTTTAGTGGAGGTGAGGTTGATTTCATTATATTCTCACTGTCACTACATATATTCCCTGTTGTTGTCTTTATCTCTCTGTTTTCTGTCTTCAACCTTTCCTTCTTTATTTATTCCTCTGCCCAGTTATGTGTTTGTGGGTATATTCTTCCAAGATGAGAGGCTGTCGCTAAGATTGTTAATTTTTAGGGCCTCTGAGGAACTCTCACTGTACTGTTTAAATAAAGGCTTTATAATACCATATTATCATCATTAACAAAATATGAAAAGTAATCTAGATCTTTATAGTTATGAAGATCTAACACTTATGAAAAAACAATGTAAATAATAGGCAAAAAATACCCAGTGACCACCTTTTTTTTTTTTTTTTTACTTGAGGGAGAGTGAGAGCGGGACAGGGGAAGAGAGAGAGAGAGAGAATCTCAAGCAGACTCCTCCGCTGAGCATGGAGCCCAGTGCAGGGTTCAGTGTCACCACCCTGAGATCATGATCTGAGCTAAAACCAAGAGTCAGACGTTTAGCTGACTGAGCCACTCAGGTGCCCCCGAACACCTTTTTTTTTTTTTTTTTTTAAATAAATTTATTTTAAAATGTAATTTAGAATTGGAGAGTTAAAAGTCGCAGGATAGACTACAACATTTCTTAGTTGTACCCAATTATTATCAAGTGCTTTTTAACTAAATTTACAAAATAAACTTGAAGGAAATATGCTTTATATTACTTATTAATAGGGTTTCTGCCATTAAAATTTCTAAATCTTGACTGTTGGAAAGGTTATTAGATGATATTTGGTAATTATTGTTAGGTGTGGTAATAAAATTATAGTTAGGGAACTATAGTTTTGGGAGAAGGATGTTTTGGGAGAAGGATGTTGATCTACTTAACGGTAAAATGTAGTAATATATGTAAATTTTTTGGAAATGTTTTGACAGTATATAATATACACACATGAATTTATGTAATCATACATATATATATATATATACCTATAATGTATGAAGCCTCAAGTCGTAGGCTCAGAGGGGGCTTTTATCCCTCTGCGTTATCTTATCACTGGCTTCTTTCATGCCTTCATCACACCCCAGTCTCCTTCGGTTTTTCACTTACATGTCATTGGTTTGTCTCCCACTACTGGCTCCAGTTACTTTTTTCAGTGCATTAAAGGAGAACCTCGACTGCAGATCCTATTGTCCAACCCATGTTTGGAGCCTCACCTTGTCCTTTTGACTACCTTGTCTTCTTATAGCCAGGTGGAAGAAAGAAAGAGAGAGAGAGAGAGAAAGAAGGAAATAAGGAAAAGGAGGCACCAGGGAAACAGATGGGTTCACGTGAAAACTGGGAAAACATCATACTTTTACCTTCTGCTTCTGTCCTCTCTTCAGATACAAATGGGGTGTGACAATGAATATTTGGTAAACAAACTAGTAAAAAAATAAAATCAATGAATGCTTCAAACAGATATGTGGCCCTCAGTACAAGTTTATTGAATCTATAATATAGGTATTTAAAAAATCTGCCCAAGTTCTTTCTTGCTAAAGCCATCTTGTAAAAGGATTTCTTGAAAAGGCTTTTTTTTCCCTCTCCAGACATAAACATTAAAGGAAAGCCCTGCATTGTGATAACACCTGGCACTTACCTTGGCATAGACAATAATTTCTAGAAGATAAAGGGTTAAAGTAGATCACGTAACCTTACAATTTTATTTCAATAAAGCAAAATCAATTAGTATGATGTATGCTGTTGAAACCGAAGCAAATGCTAGCATAGTGTAATTGCACAAAAGTGTCTGTGAAGAAAGAATGCCGATCAATAATTGATTTTCTCTCATTTAAATTTTTTATTCTCTGTTGGTCAGGATACAGACTAGAGGGAGTGAAGACCTTTTTAAACTCCCTGCTTATTTGAAGTATGCGATGGATGGATAAAAGCAAGCTTCTTCCAAACATAGTTCTTTTGCTCTCTCATCATTTTAAATCTGTGAACGTGAAGTACATAGAGGAGCAATTTTTGAAGTACATTAAAAATAACAACTGCAAAAAAGATCAGACTTCAGTTAATTAAGGGAAAGTATGGGCTAGAGTATAGACTTGCTGCACAAAGCACATAAAATACACTTTTTCTGATTATCATTCATTCATTTATTCAAAATGTTATAGCAGCTTAAAGATGCAAAAACTTTAGAGGTCTTTTAATTTTACTTCCCATTTTTAGGACTTCTAAGTCATGGCCATCTTGCTTTCATGTACTGTGAGATCCCCACCTTGGGAAAGCTAGACCTTTCTATTATAGGACTAGTTAAATTCTAAGAAATCTTGTAGTTATATTCAACTGCAATCTGTTTTGGTAATTTTTGCTGATAGGTTCTGACTTTATCTTTTGGGGCTCCAAAAGATAGCTGCCTAGGGAAGCATTATATTATAGAAAACTGGGTATCAAGTGTGGTCCTTCCACCACCACATCAGCTTCACCTGGGAACTTGTTTTAACGCAGTTTTGAAGTCCCACCCTGGAAATACCAAATTAAAAACTCTGGGGGTAAGGAGTGGGGCCCAATAATCGTGGCTCAAAAATAACTGTCTTACAAATATCAAATTGTTTATTTGATTAATCAGTGTAGACAGAACGATCAAGAAAAAGTTTACAGTAGTTGCTCTTTCCCCACCAAAGAGTGGAAAAGGTAGGAAGAGCTATCATAATCCAGAGAAAAGAGAGAAGACAGATGGTTTAGAATGGGAAGCAAAATGGATGATGTAGAATTTGAACTGAATGTGGGAATAAAGAAAATGACTTCTAGGCTGCAGAGAATGAATCAGAGCTTCTAGTTCAGAAGGACCGATGAGACACCTGGGGTCTTTGAGATGAAGGCATTATTCTTCCATCATTGTAACTTGGGGTCCTTGAGTATCTCTGAACTGCAGCATCTAAAAATATTACACAACTGGATTTTTTTGAACTTCCAGAGAAGTGGCATGGAAATTTCAGTTCCTAGATAATGGGAGTATTTGTTTTGGAAAGAGTTTATAATATTTGATATTTATAAAATTATGATATTTGCCAAGGCTCCTTTATGCCAAAACATGTGGCTTTCTGATTTTCTTTCCTGTGCACTACCCAGTGTGTTTCTCTGTGAAACAGTCATCAACGGTCATTTGCTGAGCAACTATGATAGGCAGGAAAGGATGTGCTTAGGACAAGAGACAGTGAAAATGTAAAACCCGTTGACTAAATTAGCTTCCAGGCTTCACTTCTATGACAGTACCCATCTCTGTTTCCAAATGTTCTATGGTAATTAGATACACGTTGCTAGATTACAGAGAGCAAATTTAAATGTTCATGGGACCAGGCAGGTAGAACAAGTGACTGAAGCAGGTGTAGGTACATATGCTTGCATTGAGCAGCTGGAGGTTTGCCTTTTCTAAGAAGGCAGCTGCTATGGAAACACAACTATTTCCTGCTAAAATGGAATGTCAGCCCGGTTGCCATACAATCTGACTTTTTCAAAAGAAGCTAGGTATATGGATTATATGTGCAATCACCCAATTTTAAAATATGTCTACATTTATAAAACAGCCACCCGAAACATGACTGCAGCCCTCACTTGGATCTAGACTTCAGTCTGTAAACTTTGAGGCTAGATGAATGTCGGGCACTTCCAGGAAGCAAGTCTTTGGAGGGATACCTGGGCATTTGTTCTGGGACTCTGTGATTTTTCCCATGCACTATAACCAGCATCTGACTCCCCAAGAGCTCTGTTGTGCTCAATACTGTACCAAGTGAGATTAGCAAAATTTATGTCCACCGAGCCTCCTGTTAGGGAATTTGATTTGGCATATGTCTCCTTCCAAACCTCAAATTGTGTTTCCAGCCAGACAATATAATAATCATTCCCAAGATGTCCCCAAATGCTGCTAAAAATTGCAAGAATCCAGTGACGTTTGAATAAAAATGCTAAGCCCGTTTTTATGGATTGGAAGTGTTCACTACCTCCCATCCATATAATAAAATGAAACAATTAGGTGTTTAGAAAAATGCCTGCACAGCAATACATTGTAGCATCAGCTGGATGGACCTTGTATAGTGGTGTATTCTGCAGCTTCTGGAGACAGTGTGGAAATCACAGAAGGTGAATTTATTTTGTATATTTACTATGTCTTTGTGACTTCAGTTGAGACCGATTATAAAGACCATGATCTTCTGCCTTACAAAATGATCATTTGTTGCAATTTCTCGAGAGAGTGTTTCTGGATTGTTTGGACCATCACCAAGTCTGAAATTCATTTTTCCTTCCTATCTAGTGTGCATGGACATACACACACACACACACACACACACACACACACAACTAGAACTTCAAGAAATTATTTTTATTTTTACTATATAAAATGCGCTGTGGTATTTTACTTTTTTTCTAGACCAGCCAAGTGTAAACTGTTCCATTCTGTTATATTAATAAATCATGAAAAAGATGTTACAATCCACTAATGAGTTATAACCCACGACCTCAAAATAATTGGTCTAAAATATATATGTCCGTGATTGTAGTGATTCTTGGTCAATATGACTGCTCAAGGTCAATGCTGTAAAAATCTTTACAACAACAATGACCAAGGGAGGAAAAAATTTAAAAAAGGAAGAAAAAGAGACAAGTGAGAGATGGGAAAAGAGGGAGATGGAAAAGCAAATCCAATGGATGGTCCTAATTCTTTAGTTAATTCTTTAATTTATTATTCTAATACCTACTATTACTTGAACACTAACAGAGCATTGAGTCCCAAATGAGTCTGGAATTAGAGAAGATTCAGTGAGGAGCCTAGGGTGTGATATTGAAGGAAACACTCATTTTATTGTATTATGTTTTTAAATTTTATTTAACGATTTTATTTATTTTGACAGAGGACGAGCACACAAGTAGGCAGAGTGGCAGGACTAGAGGGAGAGGGAGAAGCAGGCTCCCCACTGAGCAGAGAGCCCAAGGTGGGGTGACCACAGGACCCTGGGATCATGACCCAAGCCAGAAGCAGATGCTTAACTCACCAAGCCACCCAGGCTCTCCGGTTATTAAATTTTTTAAATTAAAAAAAAAAAATTCCTTGAGAAAGGGGAGCAGCATGGGTTGGGGGTGGAGAGCATCTCAAGCAGGCTCCATGTCCAGCACATGGGGCTTAATCTCATGACCCTGAGATCATGACCTGAGCCAAAATCAAGAAGTGGATACTTAAGTGACTGAGCTACCTAGGTGCCCCAACACTTTTCTTATTTTAGATTGTTCAAAGAACCTGTCCTAATCAGTCTAACATATCAATAGAGCTGAGACTTTAAGCAAAAATCAGAGTGAAAAAATGCAATTCTATTTCTGTGAAGGGGATACAGCATAAATAATATCAAAGGTATCAGAATAAGTGTAGGGTATTTAGAGACAGAATATCATACTGGGATTTGGTTCGGAGTAAGAAGGTCTTGTCTGGTGCTTGGGAATCTTGAAAATCTCTGTCATATTGCGGTTCATTTCTCTTTTTGTAAGAGTTGCTATAACTAGATCAGTCCTGGATAATGCTGATGTTTTTGTTGTTGATGACAAGAATGATAAATGGGTAGCATTTACAGCATCAGACTAAGTGATTTACATACATTAGGTCGTTTAATAGCTGTATCTTGATTCTTCTCCTCTGGCTGGACTTTCCTTCCCTCCCATGCAGATAGTTCTCCTTCCATTCCTCCCATCTGGTCCTGCATGCTTCCAGGACTTGCTGCTCTACAGCTGTCTTTGCTAAGTGCTCAGGGAAGGCTTGTTGATGGGGATGCAGTGAGTGGTACCAGATTGTGCTTGCTTTATTTGTATTCATGGACAATCGATTACCTTCCAGGCTTGTATGAGGCCCTATAGGGAAGTAAAAAACCAAGGATATGGGTTAAGTATGCCTGAATTATTTCAGAATTATTTCAGAATAAGTAGTGTGGATTATCTATAAACATCAAAACATAACCCAGTCATCATTTTTCACTCCTCATCTTGAGTTGTATGTTATTAAATAATCTATTCATGTTGCTTCCAGGATGACTTAATTTCCTGCTTCTCTTATCTTTCTATTTTTACTTACTACTTGTCAGTTTTTTGCTTGTTTGCTTTGTTTTTCTATGCTCCTACCCCTTGCCTTTTTCCCACTTGTATCTTCTTGTCTCTCTGATCTCCAAATGTTAGACACCCCAGAGCTCAGTACGGGACCTTTGTTGTTTTGCTTCCTAAGGGACCTTGTCTAGTCTCATTACTTTAAATACTTTATGTTGATGATTCCCAAATTTGTATCTTCAGGTCAGAATTTTTCTCTGAACTCAAGATCTATATAGACCTCTTCCTACCTGACATCTACACTAAGAAATCTAAAGGGTATTGTGCACCAAAGAGGTCTGACAATGGAATTAACACAGCAAGGCAAGGACTGTTGTCCTTAGAGAAGTGTTTATGAGGTTGGCCATTGGCTGACATCTGGGAACTTGACCCTTGCAGTCTTCCTAGCCATTATTAACTGATAAGAGTGGTTCCCTATGTCCGAAATGTGCAGACAATGAGGTTTACGTTGAAAACGTACATTTCTTCTGGAAATCTGGGATTTGGGTGAATGCTAGGCAGAAGATGCGTATGTACATTAATAGCCTTTAGTACAAATTTTGGTCACTAAGTCACTAAAGAGCTTTCTTCAAACACAACATTTTGCATGTGTTGCTATTACTTGTTGCTGGAGAAATTAAGCCTGCCATGTATGTTTTCATAGGGAGAGAACTCTTGGAAACTTGCACCCTGGGAACTATTTTCCCCCTAAACTATGGGAGGGACCAGGTGATATTTGTTGAATGAACAAATAAATGGTGAGTAATCACTCCTTGTTTGCCCTGTTCTTTTCATCTCTGCATCATTGTGGCAGATTCATTGCAAACATTGTCCTAACTCTTCACACCTCCTTACATGCTCTTTGCAGTGTGATTTTCCTGCTTTTCCTATCAAGAGGTGGAATCTGTTTCTTCATCTGTTGAATCTGAATTGACTTTTTGACCTGACTCGGCTAACAAAATGTTATGGAAGTGTCAGTATGATAGCTCTGGACCTAGGTCTCCAGAGGCCCTTCTTGCTTCCATTCTTCTTTCTTAGAACTGTTTTTGTGATGGGAGCAAGCCCAGGCTAGCTTATTGGAAGATAAATGTGGAAGACAGACAAATCATGTCAGCAGAGAACTTCCCAGATTAGCAATCCTCAGCTGCCCCACTACCTCACCACAAGACGTATAAGCAATACTAGGTTTAGTTGGCCAAAATGTACCAAGATCATCAGAGCTTCTCAGCTGATCATAGATTAGTGGACAACAATAATTTTATTATTTTATGACAACAAGGTATTAACATTTTGGTGATTACAGCACTGAAGTGGCAGTGGATAATTATGCATCTGACAGTAACCTTAGGAAGTATTTTTTTATGTCAGAGATGTCTTTTATCTCTCAGAGACAGCCTAGCTTAAAGCTCATGGGCTCTGGAATCAGATCACATTGGGATCAAATCCCAGCTCCCTCACTTCTGTTGTGACCTAGTACAATTTACTTAATCTTTTAAGCTTCTCCTCATAAATTGTAAATTAAAGATAAGAATACCTGCTCGCAGAGGTTTTGTGACAATTAAGTGAAAAACTTACATATCAAGCACCCAGCACAACCTGCTGTTTTTTAATAAAATAATATCACTAACTCCTTGAAAACTACTTATGGCTAAATTGCCCATAAATTAATCGACATGCTTGTAGAAATTATTTATAATTATTTTCTTATTAAGATCCACCAGCTTGGCATACTTGTTATTGACTCTTCAAAACTGTGTTTCCTTTTGGCCATCCTAACTGACATTTTTCAGCTTCAAGGGGTTGACCTTATAGTTGATAGTTCAAGGTTGAATGACATGGCTCATTTTTACTTCATTTGTGCCCTTCATGGCCTTATTGACTCAGGCCAAATACTTCGTCATTGTTCTGTTTCTGAACTAAAGACACTAATTTCCAAACATCAGCCTGGAGGAAACTGGATGCTTCTGATTCAGTGCCTTATACCTGGAAACTGACTGAGGTATTCCCAGCAATTGTTGGTTATCTCCGATAAGTCTAAGTGAAATATGGGCTTCTCAGTGCAAGGCCAGAGGTCCTGGACCAGTCCATTCACAGTCCCACAAATCTGCGTGTTAATGCTTAGGTGCTATTTTTGAATATTTATCCTTGTATTTTATGAACCCTCTTCAATAAAACTTGATGTAATGTCTTGGGCCTTAGATTTAATTTAGAGAAATAAGTGATAAAGAGAAACAAGTTTTTAAAAAATTTTTCTTAAATAAAAAGTTAGCTTAAGCACTACTTTCAGGTGAAAACATTCTATAACTGACATCATTTTTAAGTGCTCTGTATTGATTAAACACTTGAGCTGGATTTGTAAGTCTGATGAGAAAATATGAGTTGTAAATCAAGATGTAATTTTATTCCTTTGATCCCATTTTAGTTTTCTCTTTCTCCTTTGGGTCAGAGTATGTATAAAGAATGGTGATAACTTCTGACAAAATTTTGGAAATGAAAATCAATTTGATTGATAATGATCTCTCTTGTAGAAAAGCTTAACATACAATTTTTTGTTAAAATGCATGAACAGAGATTCATTGATACTTGTTTTCTCAAGAATAAAATTGATTTTCCCATATTAATCATCTCTTCAATAAACTGTCACTTTTCTGGTCAAGTCGTTAAAATGATTCCATCTCAGACACTTTGATATCTAAATTATAAACTGTCATTTTAGAAAGAAAACTTCAAATAGATTAAAATTGTTTTGAAAACAAGGACCTGATATCTCCTTTATACTTTACTAGTAGAATATCGCTTCCATTAGGGTCCTAAGGTGGTTTCCATATTTACACAGTATTATTTATTATATTTTCTACACTTGGATACATCTGAGCATGCAAGTTTAAAACCCTCTAGTCATATGTAACAGGAACATTCAGTATTTGGAATACATATCGAAGTTTATTGTGGCAATGAGGACACTGGAATGATCTGGGTCTCCAACTCTCCAGGCCAAGTGGAGAGTTGAGAATGGGAATGCCGTTTTGTGATGATATTTGGTGTTGGCCTGGCATGGCAATCTACGTCATTTCCACCTTTTGGGTCTGGGTTTTTAAGTAAGTTGAACTTGAGAATACATTAGTATCATAAAGATTAATATTTTGCTAAATAGAAGCACTATCCAGAGATGTCAAACATAGCTAAAAAGCTGGCATTTCTCCTTTTGGTCTTCCTCCTTTCACAGATGGAGTGGGCGACTGTGCATTAAATATAGCAGTAGATCCCAGGTGTTCTTACTGCCTGGGCGGTGCTCTTTCCTCCATATGAAATGAAATTGCTTTCTTGCTGGCAGGTGGTTGGAACAAGGGTTGCTTCTGAGTGGAGGAGTAAGTGTGGAGGGGGTGGGAAGAGAGACTCGGCAATTTCCTCTTTTCTTATCCTTAATAACCCCCATATTTCTGCTCTGGGGATGTATGTTTAAAGAGAACATCAAAGGTGAACCTGATCAATAGAAGGGAGAGCTTCAAGTTCTGTAGAGCTTTGGCAACCAGAGGGAGCTACATAAAGAAGGGTTTGCAAACTAATGCAAATTTATTTTATTCTTATTATCTTCCCTCACAGCAGTCACAGAATTCTTTCTAGCCCCTCCGTGAACCCCCCACACATGCAGGAGAATTGTAAAGACCTGAGCGTTTCTATTACTCTACCCCCGGCAGTGTGCTCTAAACGGCAGTTTTCCACGGCACAGTATTAACCCATTTGGACACGTCTGACCTTGCAAGGTCAGATCCTGGTGTCAGGTGAAAGTATTGGGGTCTATTGTTAATTAGCAGAGCTTCTTTTAGGTATGTGTAATGAGTGAAGAGTGAGAAAATAATCCTGATTATTTTTATCAGTGACAGAAGCAACAAATGGCTTGAGTTGGGGAGGAATGGTAGGAAATAAAAAAATGATCCTCACTAAGATCAGGAGTACTATGCCTCCATTATTTAAATAGCATTTTAAAAATCAGGTTAATATTCACTTAGTGAAAATGAAAGAAAAGTCCAACTGAGTGTACAATTACATGATAAAAATAAGTTTATCTTTAACCCCATATTCCAAAGGTAACTATCAACTACTTTTTTGGGCATCTTGGACCAAATTTTCCATGCATGTTTACGCATTTATCCTTCATTCTGTCCATCTTTCTATACATGGTGAACTTACTGTCATCTTTCTGCACCTCAGCTCAATGTCTGACACGCAGAAAATACCTGATGATGCTCTCCATTACTATTACTTGTGAATTTTAACTATGTTCTCTCTGAATCTTCCTTTCTTCCATTCTAAGACAGCAGCTAGGTCTGTATTGTATCATTTTTCTCTCAATCACCTGCCTACCACTGCTGATAGTCACGGCATCTGACCTTTATTAGAGTGAACTTTGGCATGATCTAAGATAGTGGTCTCGCCCCTGACTATATTTTAGAATCGCCGGGGGAACGTTTAAAAACTATTGATGCCTGGGCCTTGACCCACACTAATTAAATTAGAATCTCTGTGCATAGATCTCAGGCCTGGCTGGTTTTGAAAGCTCCCCAGCTGCTGCCGACAGGCAGCCAGAGTTGAGAACCACTGGTGCAGAGTTTCAGCTTGTCAGAGCCACTTTGGATTCCAGTTCTGTTACATACAATTTTAGCTTTTGTTCCTAGCTTTGGAATATACATTCATTTCATAAACATACCTTCTGATTTCCTTATTCTTGTTACTGGCAGACAATCTCTGCTGAGTTTTCCTTTCTGTTTTTATATTTTGTGAGATATCCAGCTCTTCTTCTCTAAACTCAAACATAGAAAAGTTCCTGATGGATTGGAAGTTGTGGGGTTAATTTCATCCTGAACAACTGAGGTTTTATCTCTTAAGAAAATAACATAACCCCAGGTGGTGAATTCACTTTTATAGCTCTAACATCAGTTTTGCTTACACTGATTCCTCTTGACCTCTTTCTCTCCCTCTTGTTGCAAATTTCCAAGCTAGGTGTTCATCTTTTCTCTATTAGAAAGAGATATATACCAGTATGAACATCATCCAGCATTGGTAACTAAATTAATGAAGTTTTTATCAAGGCTGTGCTCATTGGTCATATTTTCTAGAACTAATGGATTACCTGTAGCTTCTATTGTTTATGTTACATAAAGCAGACTTTCCTTGGGCATAGTTATTTAAAGTGAGTTAAGATGATCTAACGTGTACTTTTAAGAAAGTGAAAGTGTTTTGGCAAAGTTGTTGCTGGTGGAGAGTCATGTGGAAGATTTAAAGGCCATATGTCACCTCTATCTTTGATCTCTCGGGACAAGTGCTGAGATTGTAAAAGAGAAAGTTTCTGCTTTTACAAAATGCTGTATCTAAAGAGATACCTTTTTTTTTTTTTTCCAGCATGAGAGAAGATGTTAAAAATAGGTGTTTCAAGTCATATTGCCGAGTAGGTAAGGATGACCATTACTCCGTATTATAGAGGAGCTACTGAGGTAAAGCTCCTATCCATACAGTGTTATGTGATCTAGAATGCACAGAAAGGATGGCAAGTGTGGCAGAGAACCCTGGGCCTGAAAATGGATGAAGGAGCTGGGTGTCGGGACTTAGACTAGATTTTTTATTTTTTTCTCCCTCCAGAAAACACTGATTCACAGGATTTCCTTGGCTGCCTTAGTTTTTCCCTCCATTTCTTTACCCCCAAATGATTTATAATTCTAAGGCACAGTTTTAATGGTTAGAGCAGTTCTCAACCCTGTCAAACCAGTACATTGTTTTAATAAGAAATATTTTATGAAGTCATCTTTACTATTGTGAAATATAAAATATCCATTTAATAACCACCCACTAATTAAAAGTATCATTCTAATGTTCTTATTATAATATAAAGAACAATAAGGAAAATAATTTGATTAAATAATACGTATTTCAATATAGAAATGCTCAGGTATGCACAGGAATAAACACTGGCACAAATACACACAATAGTCTCTTCTCTACTCCTTTTTCTTCTACATGGAAGCATTGTGAATGTGGCACCTAGAAATGCAAAGGAATGCACCACTGTTGGTTTTATTATAGACTCAAGGACCACAAGTCATATTGCCATTGATGATAGGATTTTCTGATAGAATGAACATCTTTTGGCAAAGTTTAAAACAAAATAGGATATAGTCTTCCCCACAGGTATGTAATAGTTGAATTTCAGAAAAAAAATACAGTTATTATTAAAACCTTGCAAATACTCTACTGTTTATAAGTAAATAGCATCTAGGCTCAGATGTCTGAACTTAGATATATCCACTCATAAAAACAGTTTAATAAAAGACCCAAGTTGGGGCACCTGGGTGGCTCAGTGGGTTAAGCCTCTGCCTTAGGCTCAGGTCATGATCCCAGGGTCCTGGGATTGAGCCCTGCATCAGAGCTTTCTGCTCTGCAAGGAGCCTGCTTCCCTTCCTCTTTCTTCCTGCCTGCCTCTCTGCCTAATTGTGATCTCTGTCAAATAAATAAATAAATAAAAATAAATAAATAAAGACCCAAGTCTGACAATACCAAATGAGAATATAGCGCATGGAACTTTCATACAATGCTGATGGGATCATAAACTTGTCAAATCATTTTGGAAATTGTATAGGGAGGGCTACTCAAGCTGAACATGCTCCTACTGTATGACCCAACAGAACTACCCCCAGGTATATATAGTAAACAGAAAACAACATGTGTATTCACAAGAGACAAGTACAGGAGTATTCATAGTAGCCCTAAATGAAAACAAGCCATATGTCCATGGCTGGTAGAAGGTAATTTACCATATATTTATACAATAGACCGTACTATTGCAATAAAAGTGAACAAACCACTGCTTTACACGGTAACATGGATGAATCCCACAAACATAAAATTAAATAAAAGAAGCTAATCATGGGATAGTGTGTAATGAATTATTTTATTGATATGAAGCTCAAAAGAGGCTAAAACTAATCTGTGGAAAGAACAGTTAACTTGGGAAGGTGGTGGAGAGGGCCTGGGAGAACATGAAGGAAATTTCTGGGAGAGTAGTCATGTTCTATATATTGTTCTAAGTAGTGGTTACACAAGTGTGTTCCTTTGTAAAATTGTATTAGGCTGCATAATTAAAGTACATGAATTTTATTTAAAAAATTTACAAAGACAAAATAGATGGTTCCCCTACATAAATGTCTAGGGGAACATTTTGGGGTGGAAATATCATGTGTATCTTAGAGCTTCTAGCAATCTTGGTTCTTGTCAACCAAACTGCTGTAGTATTATATTAAAATATTCACACAGAATTTCAAATTGTGTCTTGGAAGACATATCTACTGAGAGCCATACTGGGTTGGAGATGTATTCTAATCAAGGTTTCTCAGTAATTTCCATACCACCTAAATTCTTTCTTAAAATTTTTCTCTTGACTTACCATTATGATTTAAATAAATGTATTTTAAGAGAAATGTTCTAGGGGCACCTGGGTATCTCAGTGAGTTAAAGCCTCTGCCTTCAGCTCTGGTCATGATCCCAGAGTCCTGGGATCGAGTCCCACGTCAGGCTCTCTGTTCAGTGGGGAGTCTACTTCCCGCCCCCACCCCCCCGCCTGCCTCTCTGCCTACTTGTGATCTCTCTCTGTCAAATAAATAAATAAAATCTTTAAAAAAAGAGAAATGTTCTACTATTTATGTAAGTAGAAAAATAATTTTTATTTGGCACAGATAAAAAGTAATTATACAAGTGAAATGATGCTATCATATTCTAAGCCAGAACTCTTGCCCACAGAACTTCAGGATAAAGCCTGCTTTCTTTTGATTGGTGTTACTCATACTAGACTGATGTGAAAAGCAGAAGAGCATCAAATTGAGACACAGTAACATAATCAAAGTTTGAAAAATAATTGTAATAATTCCCCCTCCAATACTCTTTGTTACCAATTGTTATGTGGGTTGTGAGCTAGTAGACCTTCATACACATTCAGTTGTCTTGCTTCTTTCCCTGAGTCTCTCATGGCAATAAAAAAGGAAGAGAAAATCCACATTGGTGTCTCCTCCTAGGTGAATAGACTTATTTATACTCCCCTCAGTTTTGCAGAAAATAGTTTGATTTTTTAAAGAATGAACAGACCTGAGATTTAGTATGTAAGGAAAGGGTTAGGTATTACATTTCACCTGGTTAGCTGTGAATAAATGTTAGGTGGGTGAATGATTTAAGCCCAGCTATGTCTACCAATGCAACACTTCAAAAAATGATAGGAGGGGCAACTGGGTAGCTCAATCAGTTAGGCAGCAGGTCTTGATTTCAGCTCAGGTCATGATCTCAGGGTACTGGGATCAAGCCTCACAGCAGGCTCTGTGCTCAGCAGGGGAGTCTGCTTAAGGATTTCTTTCCCTCTCTCTTTGCAGCCCCCCCCCCCCACTTTCTTTCTTTCTCTCTCTCTAAAATAAATCCTTAAAAAAAAAAGATAAATAAGAATAAGAAGAAATGAATAGAAGAAAGAAGAAGAAGAAGAAATAAGAAAGAATAAGAAGAAATAAGAATAAGAAGAAATCTGTTAATTCTGTGTTGATTTTAGGTAAGAAATTATAATCAGGATTACCCTCCACAGGGCAGTTGGTATAAATGACATATATCACACTGATACTCTTAACACTCTGAATTTCAGAGATGTATTCCAACATACTGACAGAATTCAATGTTATTTAATCTTATTTATGAGTACCATAGAAATAATAACATGAATCGTCCAAATCATGTACAGTATGCTTTGCATGTTGAAAAGCATTGACTCCATGGAAAATTGTTCTAAACTCCAAAACACATGGGAAAAATGACTACAGTATTAGGTTAAACTATATTCAATTGAGGTTTTTGAAAGTAAAAAATGGTCAAGTATTGGAAATTTCCTGTTTCAAAGTACTACCTGGTAGTAATTATGAAGTTCTTTGTTATAACCATGGTGTGGTCCTGTTGGGTGGAAAGAAGAACAAACTGAGCCAGCATCCAGTAGTAAGCTCTGCCATTAAATAGTGTAATAGTGGGTCAATTACTTCTCCTTGTGTAGAGTTTGCTCTTGCATATGGAAAAAACATTAACTGATTTGTGGTTCCTAAAATGTATACCTTGGCCTCTGTGAGTCTGTGGATAATGAAATATGTTCTTGAGTCCATGTTCTCATCAAGCATATTCTGCAGAAGGGATAAATTATTTCTTGCACATGTATGTGTGATTCCATGGTGGTGAATGTAGTATATATTAATTCAATTGATTCATAATAGAATTTTACGATGTAATTATATGTTTTATAAATTATAAGATTACAAGATAACCATTACATTTAGAGAATGTTCCTAATTGTTTGGGGTTTATTATCAATGTCAAAAGGTGGGATTATCTCCCATCACCAACCAGTAGAGGATAACATTGAGAAATGTTTTAAGCACAATTAATACCCAGAGCCAATCAATACCCAGACCAGAGGAAAAGAACAAGTCAAGGATGAGGGCATTGATCTCTTTGTTTATTAAGGTAATGCCTAGTAAATATTTTTGTTTGTTCAAAAGAGCTTAAGGAAAAGAGACTTAGGATATACTCTCTCATAGAAGCTGGATATGCCCATGTCTGAAATTAAGTCTTGAAAAAGATAGAAGCTAGTCTGAAAAATCATGAGTGCCACTCTTTGCACTGGAGCTGAAGGTAATCAAATGGATAAAAAGCCCACTTGAATTTTGAGAAGGTTATAGGGTTCAAAGAATCCTCAACTTAGATTAAAGTAATCTTGAATATTCAAGACTTAACATGATTTTAGGGCTTCAAAATTCTTCAAATAGTAGACTGAGAAAGCTTTTCAACCTTGTATGGGAGATTGAATATTGTCTTTATATGGGGGAAGGATAATGGGAAATTTAGGGGTTCTAGAGGGCAGAGCCAAGAACTACAATTGGGATCTAATCAGAGTCTTAGAGTCTTCATTCCATAGTCTTAGAGAAGTGGGATGTTGTAACACCTGCCCCAGTCTGATGATTGCTATAGTCTGATGATTCTTTGAGCCTACAATTCTCCTTTCTGGATAGAATTGTATGTTTGATTACCCCTCTTTGACCATTGTTTGCTGGATGTAAGGGGGCTTATAACTAGTGTTTTTAGTTCATGGGATTCTTGATCTGGACTGGAGGTACTTTAAAGAAGTCTCAGGATAGTGGTCTTACATTCTAATTATATGAGACATTTATGACTTTTTTCCAAGGGAGGATGAATGTATTTTGGCGTCCATAAAAGAAGAAACAAGAGGACAATTTACATTTGAACAAGAGGACAATTTGTGGCAGATGTATATTTTTCTCAATTATTTGCTGCTCTACTGTGGGAGAATTATACTTCCTGCTTTTTTCAAGTCAGGCTTTGTTGTATGGCTTGATTTTTCTCCCTGCTGCAACAGTACGGCATGCCCAAATGGGGACTGCACATTAAGCATGGTCTCGGAATGAAGAAGAGTGAGAACAGAGGTGCCATCTAACCTCATCTGATATGGAACACAAGTGAGAAATACATGTTTGTTGTAAGCCATTGGGATTTGGAGGTTGTAATTTCCTGAAGCATAATGTAGTAAAAACAGGTTAAAACCATGACAAAACTATCTAGAGCAGAGCCAAAAGCAGAACAAGGTCTGTTGATGCCCACTTAGAAGGCTCTCTTCATGGCATCTCAACTCTTTCCATGAGTTAAGAGTATTTTTTGAAAGTTTCAAGGATGGTCACAATTTATAAAATACCGTTCAAACACACATGAGTATTAGAACATTTAAAATACTTGCCTAGTCCATCAAACTACACTTAGGACACATCTACTCGGCCAACTTAAGTAGAAAATGGAGGCAATTGCATAACTAATTTAAGTTCTGGTATCCCTTATTTCAGTTATCTATGTATTTAAAGGAAAAGATATTTAAAAATCACTCATTTTTTTAATTCTCTTGGGTTTTGGGCTTAGGTATAGATGCAGTGGTAAAATTTTCAGATTTCCACTAAAGCCAGTTTGAAGTATGGTAACTCTTGGAATGGAACACTAGATAAAAATGGCCTCTTTCTTTTCCCACTTGAAAACTGGGTCCAATAAAATCCTGACTCAATTAACTAGAAATCTTTGCACCAGGGTCCAAAGCCACAAAAAATGATTGCATGGAACAGTCTTGAATTATCATACATCACTGCTAACTGCTGAAAGTAATATCCACAGCACTATCATATTTTAGTGTCTATCTTGGAGATATTGTTGAATCACTTTTATCTCACATTTGGATTGTCTTGTTTTATAGGATTGCCTTAGCCACCTTTTCCCTCCTCTATGAGCTAATGAGCCTAATGTACCACTTTCTGTGTTCTTAGGTAACTGCTGCTTAAATATATTCAGCCTCAATTGTCCTTTATTAAGGCAGAAGGTCTCTGCTCCATAGCTTAATCTGAAAACTCTTTTGGATGATACTATATCTTTCTAATAAACCTGCTGTGGACAGGCTGCTACTTGACTCATAGGATGTTTTAATGCAGCAAAAGTAGCTGAATATATTCACTTTATTTTCCATCATTTTTATCCCTTCTCCTCTTAGTTTAGATGGTTTTTGTTGTTGTTGTGGCTCAAAGGTAATTTTATTTTTCTTTGCTCTTTCATGTCTTAAATTGTAGCAAAATCTATTCAAGAATCCCTGGATGTCAAGAGAGGAGAGATTTTATGAATTACTTTCTAAATGAGCAGGGAAAAAAAAAAAAGGTGGGGGGGTGGGGGATGTATAAAAGAAAGGAAGGAGGGAAGGAAGGTAGGTAGGTAGGTAGATTGTGTCTCAGCAGCAGAAGGAGTTTGCCCTGGTGCTGGAGTATCGTATTTTAATGATAATGGTAAAAAGTCTACCACACTGAGTCTCAGAGGTCCAGGTTCTTCTTTGAGGTTCTTGACTGGCTGCGAACATGACCAGGGACAAATATTTTTACCCTTCAATTCCCTTATCTACAAATTTAAGCCATTAGACCAGGGTACAGTTATCTCAATTTTCATTTGTGACTTACAATTCTAAAGGAATCACTTTAGGGAGAGGAGCTATTTGGTCTAAACAGGGGTCTTATCCAGTGCATGTTTGAAGACACACATGGTCTTCGTGTGTATCAACAGTGTTGCTGTCAAAAGTGCCTAAAAGTTGAGGAGATGAAAAAGAAAATTTAACTACTTTCTAAGAGCAGAGCAATGTTTAATGTCCAAATGCTGCTGGCAGTACATTGCTACTCTTATTCTGTAACAGTTCAGCAACCCTTGTTGGGAATCTCTAAAATCACCTTTTCCTGGTTTCGTTTTTATTTTGTTTTTCTCAGACCTTGACTTGTCAGCCACCCAGCATGAAATGTAAGTTTTTTTCCATAAAACACTTTAAAGGAAATATACCCATTCTGAACATTTCTTGAAGAAAATGACCTCTTGCCTACAGAATTGCCAAGGCATTTGTGTTAAAGAAGTGTGCTTTTTACCGGGAGGCAATTTGGTGTATTTTGATTTATGCCCTTGACATGTTTTAAAGGTTAAGAAAATGTTCAGTGTATTTCTTCTTCTGGTGTTAGAAGAGTTGCTTCCTCAGATATGGCTGCTTAATGTTTAATATTCTTTAAAAATGATTAGAAAGCTAGGATCAGTAAAGGAACAGGTTTAGTTTTTGCACAAAGTATACTATGAAGAGAGCTGCTGCTGGCGCATATTCAGTGTTATTTGAAGCAAATTTTAGGGGAAACGGGGGAACGTGGGAGGTGCTTGAAAAGTAATTTCTCTTGTGGCTCTCTTTCTGGGGGGCTGAATATCTTGTTCAGCACTCAGGAGATGTGAAATAAGGAGTTAAAATAAGCATGCTCTAAGCCACAGCTTTATCAGGAATTTACACCTTTTGCTTGTTCAAATGAGAGCTGAAAGCTCCAAGAACAAAGGAGATTAAGTGAAAGCACTGCTCCTGTGTTTTAGCAGTAAATGATGAGTTTGATTGAAGTGATGTTGTTAAATTAACTGTGGCGTCTTGGATTCTAGGTCAAAGGTATTGTAAAGGTGAGGAGAGAGAAGGTAGACTACACCCTGTCCCCTCAGGCTAACCCACTTCACAGAAGTGAACATGCTTTTCTATTTCTTCTTCCTTGGCCCTCATTTCCGTATCATGTAAAATGAAGGTGTTGGACTAGATGATTTTTAGGGTGACTTTTGTTACACTTCTCAGTTTTTGTTGTTGTTGTTTTGATTTCCCTATTTTTTCAGTTCTTTCAACCTCTAGAACTTTCTTGATATCCTACTTATTCATATCGGGGAAAGGGATCTAGTGAGTAGCACTTAACGTGCTGCTTTCCAGAGACATTTAATTATTTTTGGTCATTATTGTTGTATATTTTATTTTTAATTTGACTTTGAGTACCACAGAATTTTATCATTATTGATTTATATCAACATTCATTTAGATTTAATAACATTTTTATGATCAAAATAATAAAATGATAAAATGTAAATATTCAACCCTTTTAAATAAGGGTCCTCTGAACAGGACTAGCACTCCTAGTACTTCAGGCTTTCCATCTGTGATTATATTTCTTCTGACTAAATTCCATCCTTCTTTGTAATTCCCATTAGCTAGGTTTTGCCTCAAATTTTAGTTGGAACATAGCTATTTAATTATTTATTTAATATTTGTTTACTTATTTGACCCAGAGAGAGAGGGAGAGAGAGACAGTGAGAGAGAGAACATAGGTAGGAGGAGTGAGACAGAGAGAAGCAGGTCTCTGGCTGAGCAGGGAGCCCGATGTGGGGCTTGACCCCAGGACCTGGGATCATGACCTAAGCCGAAGGCAGACACTCAATGACAGCCACCCAGGGATCCTGGAACGTAGATTTTAGTTGGAACATAGTGAGTAGTCTGTTAAGATAAGCCATATTATTATCCAAATGTACATGATTTGTTTACTCATTTGCTTATTATCTATTGACTCCACTAAAATGTAAGCCTTAACAGGGTAGGAGCTCAAATTGCCATATTCCTCATTTTCCTCCATTGTCCGAGCAGTTGTGCAGCCTGTTGGGGGTGCTTATTAAAGACTGAATGCCTGAATGAATTCACTTATCCACTCACTCATTCTTTCATTCCACACATGTTGAATGAGTATTGATTGTGGGTCAGACATTATGCTAGGCTTTGGGATTGCAAAGATAAATCAGCCTCCATATCTGTACTCCCAGAGGCAACCTTCACGGGAAAAAGTTAAGCAAAGATAGAAGGGCAGCACATGAGGCACGAGCTCCATCATGAAATGTCATTGATAATTCCTGGGGACTGGTGATACGGAACAGAAAGATGCTTTTGAATAAGGGTCCTCTGAACAGTACTTCGTATTGCTGGTGTGTAAGATTGACCCAGGAATTTGGCTTTTGGAAGTGGTCTTGCATAGGTGATACTGAGAAGGAGAAACCTGGTCATTGAGTTGTCCTAGATCTCATCAAATTTCTACAGTGCAAGGAAGGTGAATTTGTGAATCAACAGGCATATTCCACTGAAACTAATGAGTTGGAAAAAATAGCCCAGAACAAAAAGAACTACTTTGTTGAAAGTGGCCATATTACACTCCACGGAGTAATGATCGTAGATGGCCATTACTTCGGTTATGATGAAGGTACTTAGTGTTACCATGGGCCTACAGAGACAGAGCGGTATCCTTGAGAGTTTTCCTTTAAGGGCAGAGCACCTTACTGAACTTCCAACAGAAGGACCTCAAAAAATATTTTAAGTCAGGGTAGGGAAATAGGCATCATGGTCTAACAAAACAAGTAGTCTTTAGAATAAAGCAATTTGAATTCTAGATTCTCTCCTTCATAGCTCTGTGATACTGGGTAAAAGACAACCTCTCTGGGAATGTTTTCTTATCTTTAAGATGGGGATAAAAATACCTACTAGATTGTATTAAAACAGTGTGCATAAAATAGTACATAGTAGGCCTTCATATTAATGCTAATTGGTGGTGGCAGTAAATGTACACAGTTATGTAAAGGTATATGAAAATTAGCTTGTAACTCTTTTTTGCTTCCATATTTATCATTGTTGATGACTTCTGCCTCACATGCTAGCAGCTTTGGCTGCTTTAAAAGTTATCAGCTCAGGTAGGTCTGTAAACAAGCTACTCTACCCTGTTTATACTTAGGTTAATATATTGCTCCTCATGCGATTTTGTGTGAATGGATTTCAGGAATCATGGAAAAATCTCATCCATTGTCAAATCCTATCTTGGAGTTTGAAATACTTTCCCAAGGGTAAAAATCTCCCAACCTATCAGTCCCCAAAGTAAAGATAAGGCTTAAATATTATAATCTTCCCAGAAATGTTTCTTTCCTCTCCTTTTTCCCCATTTGTCAGTCCACCATTTCCCCTGTACAGCTTCCAGACAAAATTAGCCAAGCCTCTCTTTTTAGTTTGTCCACATTTCTTACTTACTTTACTATGATTTATGGAAAATAAAATGTTATCTATTATAAAATGCATGTAGATGTTACAGATATTGTTGTGTGAAAAAATGTGAAATTGTTGAAATGTGATAAATTCTACACTAGGCTGCAAAGTCTTTTTAGGAAGAAACTATATTCAAAGAAACTGGCAAAACTCCAGGTTCATTGGGTATAAATAATCAATTTCAAAGTTTTCCCTATAGGCTGATTTAGATAGCTGTAAAGTTTAGGAGAGGTTGGAGAAATCATGAGGACATTTGAGAGTATGTGATTGGTGGCTGGTGGGAATGAAAGGAGAGAGAAAAATTGTGCAAGGAAAGGACATAGCCATAACAGAAGACAAACATCACCAATATCCAGATTTGATGAGGACCTTTCTTCCTAAGAACATATTTACAATATTAATTTTGCAACATCTTCAAGATATATAGTTATTTCCATACTCCCCCCCCCCCGCCAATAGCTTGTTGGAATATTTTATGCACATAAAAATGTAGTTTTAGGTGGAAGAATCCCAATGCATTTAAAACCCAAAAGCAAGAAAGCATGTTCCCATGTCAATGAATTCATTTCGTAAATAGATGCTTATAATGACTTACAAGTAATTATAAAGTAGTTGTATAAATTATTAAGTGATAATGAGTTAATATGGCATATATTTATAAGGGATGAATTATTATTGAGCTTTTAAGAATACCAATGTTAATTACTGAAGGCTGTTTTAGAGTTAAAATGGCTTTATTAATACATGCCTGAGGATATCAGCAGCAAGCAAATAGTATTAATCTGAAACCCATTTGTGTCAGATACATGGTATTTACCCTGATATACTGACCTTTTCTAAAAGGTAAATTAGGTTAGTTCAGCATAGTTTGTTATTTGGGCCAATTGATGACTGGGTTTCTTTTGGTGGGAGAGGGCAGAAATCTGGCAGGCATACAGTTTCACTGTATGAAACTGACCCCCGAATACTTTTTCTCAACCATGAAAACCATGACCACACTTACCCACCTATGGGCTGCTCTCATTTCTCATGATTCTCTCAGTTCTCAAAGATTACTGACCTTTATTTTATGATCAGTTTCCTGTGTTTTTATTGTCCTGGATGGAATTATTACAGATTTGTACTTACGAATTCTTTAAAAATAGCTACCTACTTTTATTCCACTTATATTTACCAAAATTTGTACTCCAGTCCCAAATCCTTTATCTGACTTTGGAGACCTCCCAACCCTCATAAGCAAATTTGATGTACTTTTCCCATCTTTAACCATGATTCCTAAGTCTCAAGGAGGTTCCTCCCAAAGGAGATGCATCAGATTTAATACTCTAATAAGTATTGCTTGTAAGACCATCTATAAGCTTTCTTGAATCAGGAGTTAAAGTCTGGGAAAATAGATTCACAACTAGCAGTAAGGGCAATGCACATAACTAAAAAGCTTGTTTTAATTCAGTAGAAGCCTTTGTGTTAATGAAGGGAAAAGGTTGAGGAGCTCTAGCCAAAACTGGATTTATAATTCACATATATTCATTTTGTTTTCTCGCCCTCTATATCTGTGCTTATACAAAACTTCCCTGAACAATGGTAATTGAGATATAATTGAACAATGAGTAGGAGTCAGGTGTCAACTAGGTGAGAAGTTGGAGAAGGCTATTTCAGGCAGGTGAAATCACATACACAACCCATATGAAGTCCTAGTTGAGAGTGCCATTTTGTATTGGAGGCATCTAAAGGATAACAGGCTAGTACAGACAGAAGGGAAGACTGTTGTGACTGATGGAGATGTTCAGGGAAGAGTGATGATGGAAGAATATGGGGCAAGGATTCTGCTGGGCTGCAAGGGGCTGTGTGTAAAACGCCAATGGACTTAGATTTTGTCCAAAAGTCTTGATAAGCATTATGCTCCCAGGCAGAGCACTCTTATTTTAGAATGATCACCCTGGGGATAGCATGAAGGAGCTGGAGACAGGAGAAAACCAAGGTCAGGGATGTTCATTAGAAGGCAACTATAAGTGTCCGGAGGAAAGATGACAGGAGCCTGATCCACTCTGGGGAAATGAGGAGAATGTGCTCTTGTGGGGCTCTGGAAAGTTCTAGGTAACCAAAGAAAATAGCTGTGGTATTTAGCCTAAAAGAGTAGAAATAAGTCACAGAAAGAAAGAAAGAAAGGAGTATATATTTTTCTCTAAATTCCTTCTTTTATTTGGATATCTTACTTTTTCTTCCCAAATTCCTGTGTCCACTCATAATGGCACCTAGTGGGGTTGTAGTGACAATTGACACCTTTCCTTCAGTGCAGAAGACCACCTTCTACAGGGAGTCTTTTTGTCTATGGACACAACAATTTAGAGCATAATTGTTTCACATGCCTGTCTGGGACTATTTTGAATGGTAGTCTTTAATTACTGCAGAATAAAAGTGACCCAAAGGGTTTGGGAGGTAGGAAAAGAATAAATGAAACAAGATGGGATCGGGAGGGAGACAAACCATATGAGACTCTTAATCTCACAAAACACACTGAGGGTGGCCGGAGGGGAGAGGGGTAAGGAGAGGGTGTTTGGGTGATGGACATTGGTGAAGGTATGTACTATGGTGAGTGCTGTGAAGTGTGTAAACCTGGTGATTCACAGATCTGTACCCCTGGGGCTAATAATATATTATATGCTTATAGAAAATTTTTTTATTAAAAAAAAAAGTGACCCAAACAAAGTGAGTGAGAATAAATGTGTTCAGGCATTGTAAGTCTTGTTACTTAATTCTCAGACCACACAAAGCTGGATTGGGCAGTTAAAGTCTATAAAGGCACAAGTAGAGGGTAGTTAGTAAGTGTTAGAAACACACTGAGACCATCCAAAGACAGAATCCTGACTTCCTTGACTGGTGTGGGAGCCCCAGGAAGAGGAGCAGGTACCTTTTAGTGAAAAGAATGAAATTTCTCCTTGAAGACACCAGGGGTAGGAACATGACCTTGCTTTCACCTTTCATCTCACCCAAAGGAGTGAAGGGAATCCACAGGAGGTGAGAGGAGCGTAAGGGCCAGCCTAAGATCAGGCCAGAAGTCCTCCACAGCCAGACTGTTCTCAGGAGAGGGGAAGTAGGGATGTTTTAAAGTCCATAGAAAAGATAAAACCCACTTTTAAAATTCCCGTTTCAGAAAATTAAAAACCTGGCGGGCACGTGTATTAGCTGTGCATCTTTATCATTTGCAATAGTATCTTTATAATTCAGTATCTTTCTCCATGCTGATATTCTAGTATTCTGCTTTTTAGGGTGTTCTATAAAAGGGCATGTGATTTTACATATACATAAACAATGCTGTGCCAATACAAAGGGCATCAGGGCCTCGAATGGGCCTACAGGCACCGCAAGCCGTGTCATCTGAAGTGTTCGTGAGGGACAGAAGCCCAGAGCTTAGACCCGGGAACTATGTCAGTGCCAAGTACCATGACGCAACAAATTAAAATATGTTTAGAAGGGGAATATTGAGATGATTTGAAGGGAATGTTTTCAGATGGAGCCTATGAAAGAAGTGTCATGTTAGGAGAATTTTCTTATTAATGCTGGGTTTATGGACAGGGGTGACCTACAGTTGACAGGCACAGGGTATGTTTGAAGTGCAGTGGCAATTTTCCCTGTTTGGCAGGGATAAACATTTAGGATAGCAGTTTTCCAAGTGTGGTCTCTGGACCAGCAGCATCAGCATCACCTGGAAACGTATTAGAAATGCAAATTATTGGACCTTTTTCCACATCTATTGAGTCAGAAACTAGGGGATGGGAACTAGAAATGTATTTTAATAAGACTTCCCAATGTAAGAGGGTACAGAAATGTGTGCATATGATAAGTATGAAAGGGGACAGAGGAAGGTATGGGCTGAGAAAAGTTGTTTTGTCTCTTGTAGGTGTAAGTGGCAACCACTAGGTGTCTTAAAGGAATAAGTGACATTGACTTCCCTTCTAATTCCATGAAGGCTGGAAGAGGATTTAGTAGGAATCCTAGCCCACCAATCCCAAGGTTGGTAAAATAGTATAATGGACTGTCTTCCTTAAATCAAGATGTACCTACTCTGTTACTTTCTTCCTACAGTTCTAATGCTAACCATGACTAATTGAACAAAAACCTGTTACACTAATTTAGTTAGAGCTCAACCACCACTGTCTAGAATGATTACTTTGGATATGGAGGCCACAGAACTCTTAGGGATGAGACACCTTTCAAATCTTCTTGGCCAAAGAAACCCAATAGTTCCCAACTCTTGCCCCCTTGCCCTTCTGAAGCTGTTCAAATAGCATATGGGGCTTAAGTAAGATTTTTCAAATTACTATTTGAATGATATTAACTTGGAATATTTTCTTCTAGACCCCAAAGATTTAATTTTTAAAGATGCTGCTTGATCATTAGCACAATTGGTGTCCTCATTAATAATCTGAGCTGCCAACATCCACGTCCTGGTTACCTCTGTGCTCTGCTATTTACAAGCTGTTTGCAAGGAGCTCTCGCAAGTTATTGCATAATAATCAATTTGCTTTGCTTTCCTTCTAGATTCATTAAATTGTCTTGATGCCCATTAAGCATGCATTTCTCATCAACTAAGTGGTTTAAAATGAGGACCTTTGAAACACTTCTAATTAGCTGTGTAAAGTTTAGAACAAAGTTAACAGAGACCCCAAAAGGCTGTTGTTTGGACTTTCAGGACACGAATTGCTAGCTGCCAAGTAATGTAAAATCAAGAGTACAGTTTTTCCTCCCTGAAGATCTCTTTGAAAAACCCAGATAAAAGAAAGTGCACTATTTACAGTAGTTGTCACATTTGTGGCTAATAATTGTTAATTAGGTTAACTCAGTTGCATAAGAAATGTGTTGCTTCACTTGGAGAGTGATGAGTGGGTTGCAAACCTTGTAGACCTTTTCTGAGACTTGAGCCAAGGAGGGCTAACATCTAAAAGATTGTTCAAGTACTCTAGAGTGGAAAAGATTTTTTTCCCCCCCTTGGAGAATATCAACTGTAAAATTAACACTTACTTAGCTCTAGGAATGGAAGGGTCTTAGCAAGGCCACTTTAAAGGTCTTCACAGGGCATGTTGAGAAAATAGATGACCTCCTAGAGGGGTCATCTTATATTAGCAGAGGTTGTCCAACCTTAGCTGTGCATTGAAATCACTTGGAGAACTTTGAATAAATGGTGATAGCCGGACCCCACCCTATATTGTTAAATAGACACCTATGCTGGTAGTTTAGTCAAAGCGTGCCTATCTTTAAGAAGCTCCTCAGATGATTTAATGGACAGTGGTTGTTGAGCACTACTGTCTTAGAATCTGCTAGTCATCATTCTGGTTCCCAAGAAAGAAATATTGGGCCTATTTGAAATAAAAGGATGCCCCCTCTACTTCCTACTCATTAGAGAATAACTCTTCCTCTATTTCTTTTCCAGAGCAGTAACACAGATTATCCAAAAGTCACTTATGTGTTTTATTGATTGCTTTATTAAATCTTCAAAAATGTCATTGAGTTGAACTTTGCATTAATAAATAATAAAGTTTGTTTGCATTCAGACTAATCCCATAAGCATTCATGGACTAAGCATAGAGATGCATTTTTGGGGGGAGGAGAGGTAGAAGCTGCTGACCTAAAAATAGACCTTCAAAACATAGAACAGCTAGAGAGTTGAGAGTTGGCTCAAAGATAAATTTTTAGCCCCATAGATTTTCTTTAGTACCTTTGGGCTCTGGAGAGTTCATGTTGAAGCATGTCCCATACAGGTGAATTAGACAGAGGCCAACACATGACACATCAGGGCTCTACATGGTTTTCAGCTATGGTCTCAGGTACTACATACTATGATAAGTCCAGTGGAATTCCCTAACCTTGATAGACTGGACTTGGAATTAAATATTTCATATCATTTCTTCATATACTATAAATGTAAAAAAAAAAGTCAGGAGTTTCAAACTGACAACTGCTCTATACTTGACCACCTTAGAGTTTTAAAATCTTACATTAATGAGATTCTTTGAGTGTCAGGGTCCTGTGAAACAAGAGCTGAAGAAGATTTGATATTCATCTATTTTGGACAAAGTGATTTATGGGGAATCGGTCTTACAATCACATTTCCTCCTTGACAGGGCAAACAGAGCAACATCTCAGGCTCTGTCTCCCTTTCAAATCTACCAGATGTATTTATTAAGGCTTGGACAAATTCATCATTAATAAATACTTGGGGCATGTTTTTATGTCTTCTTAAAGACAATTAAATATTACTTGTCTCCTCATTTAGGTTACAAGTTCGGGTAGAGAAGAACCACTTATTCTTCTTTGATATGTCCCTCATTACATGCAGTACCTTATTAGACATATCATGGTGTTTAAACAGATGCAGGGGACAAGGGGTACTATTGGAAGACACATAGAGTGTGTGTGTTACACATACATAAACATGTGATCTGTACATACATAAATGGAGGGGTGTTGAGGAGAAGAACTTCAGGTCCTTTTTAGCATTTTATGAATGTGACCATTGCCCTTGCTAGAAGATACGTCACCAAGTGCAGAAACAAATACCATGGACGGAAGAATATGGATGTTCTCAGTGCTTCAGATGACATAACTTCACACATTTACTGCCAGACGGCAAGTGAGTGCCCCAAACTAACATCTGGTAATGAATATTTTAAAAAAAGAATGAGATAAAAGTTAGCAAAGGCAATTTAAAAAAAATTTTTTTTCTTGCTTTAGGCCTTGGTTCAAACTAATTTCACTGTGTCCTCTATAGCTTCTTATGATGTAGAATTTTATTTTCTGGGGAATTACAGACTCTCTAGAAGAGCATATTAAACAATTATTCTTATCACTGAAGGCTGTTCTTTGACAGGTATGCTCAGAGGCTAAAGAGAAACACCCTTCCCTGGAGGAAATGGGAAATAAGGGGAACAAATTCAAGATATAATTCTAATGTGCTACATACAATCTACCTACACTAGAAAAAGGTGATGAATAATTCAGGAAAAAATAAAGTACAAATTTGAAACCCTTTCTGAGCACACTAGCAATCTTAGAAAAAGAGATAAGTAGACTTGGACAAGGCTTTAAAGCTAGATCATTGGACGTTGGCTGAGAATTCAGTATTATTTTTTCTGAGTAGTTTGGCTGGTTCCAGTCTAGACTGCGCATGGCTGAAAAATGAGGGGAGAATGGGTACATGATGAGATACAGTGACCTATAGCAGTGCAAGGCACATTTCTTCCTTTGTGCACTAATAGGGGAATTTCTGATTACTGTTTCTATTTTAGTCATGTAGTATTTACTAGAGACCTCTGGTAGGATCGCATACTTAGCTTCCAGACTTGTCTAAACCTGACCGATCAGGTGGAAAAGATAATAACCAGATAGGTCCAGCATCAGATATCAATTCTGCTGGTTCTGTTGGTGCTTTAACATTCCAGTTTCTAGTCTCTGCTTGTATGCGAGGCTTTGGAACTGGTGTGGTTTTTGTCTTAGCAATGGATCATGCCTACCAGAGAGAGCCCACTAATATTCATTAAACTCCTCCTACTTCGCTTTATTATAACTCATATATTCCCCAATCAGAAATTATTATTCTCTATCCATGACCAACCATGACTTTTATTTTTTTTTGTCTTTTTCCTCAAATTCAGTGATCTGTGAGAAACTCAGGCTACCTTCATTCTCTTGGATTTTTCCAGATTTGTGATGGTTTGAGACTTTCCCTCTTCCTCCATCATCATTTGGGCAGATTGGAATTATTAAGAAGTTGGCTGGGACTCTGTGAGTCAGAAAGTTGAAGGTTTGGGGAACGTGTTGGCTGTCTTCTCCAATCCTAACCTCTATTAGCCAATTGGAAATTGCATTTCAGATGTCTTGGCTGAGGTGATTCAGAAATCACTATCACTCAAGTTCATATTTCAGCTACCATAAAATAGGCAACTGAGACAGAAGTATTCTCCCAGAATACCTCTGTCATGAAATCATGTGCCAAAATTGTTTGCCTTTAATAAAAATTTAAAATGATCTGTGTGTGTTTGGAAAGCCATTTTAATGACTTCGCTTTATTATAACTCATATATTCCCCAATCAGAAATTATTATTCTCTACCCATGACCAACCACGACTTTTTTTTTTTTTTTTGTCTTTTTCCTCAAATTCTGAGGTTGGGAGAGGAGAGTCTGTATGCAGGGATGAACAAACTGGTTGCCATCTTATGCTAAATCTCCTTGAGAGTGGGATCATATTTTAAGGAGAAAAATACTAAAATTAAAATTTAAAGAACCAATAAAAACAAATGTGGTCTCCTTTGTATCTTAGAGAAATATGTATCTTGGTGCTATGGGGAAACACCCTCTTACTATTGTGATTTTAAAGAAGCCCTCTACTGTCTGATGAGCTGTGCTCTGAGAGCTGATTTGTAACTTGGATTTTGATGTTTGATGAATATAACAGTTGTGTAAATAACAGGTCCCCTGGCCTATCCACGTGAGTCCATTGAATTCACAGAGTAGTCGAAATATTGCATACTTGCAACACATTAAAATCTTCAGTGTTGGTTTTTGAGAAGAGTAAATTTAATTTAAAACCAAACTGGGAAATAGATGTAGACTTTTTAAATACTCTAGAAGGACTTAAGCTCAAGAGAACTTAGAGCTCCCTCTTTTTTTTTTTTAAAGTAATTTTCATATGACTTCTCTTTTCTTTATTCTGATATTTTTCTACTTTTTTTTTTTCAAATAAGATATGATTAAGATCATTTCTTGTTTTCGGTTTCCTTTGGAAGAATGTGGGGAGGAGAGGAGGTAGAGAATTGGAAGAAAGATTTTTCTGTAGTAACTTTAAAGTATTAAAGAGATTATTAAAAATAGTAAGAACAAATAGGTAAGAAAAGGAATTTTTGAGATTTTATCTATATTGGCAAAAGGGAAAAAAAAAGCTAAGCTGGCGGTACAGGTCTTGCTTTGTGTGGCTCTGATATGCATGGATTAAAGTTACCGCACTGGTGTTTAGTAACACCAGTCCTGAAAATACAGTTCAAGTATTAATTACCCCAAGGTATTAACTGTACATAATTGTGTAAAGAACAAACTTTGCTGGTTCAGTGCACAGATTACTAACTAAATAACAGAGGACCTCATGGTAAGTGGCCAATTACTCATTTCTTTCAAATTCCATGGTGGTTGTCACCACACACCTATTATTCATCTATGCACAGACAGCAAGGCCTGTGGTCATGTTGTGTCTCTGTCTTCCAGTGATAAATCCACTTGCCATTTCACAAAAATAGATAATCAGAAGAAAAAAGTATCCCACAAAGGTGACGGTGCAGTAAACAAAGAGAAAGTGATAGTGCTGGAAGAGAAATTCAAATTGAACGTACATGGAGTTATAGAACAAAGAGCTGACTTCAGGACTGTTGACACTGCAGTCATGTGAAAGACTGAACATAGAGCCCGGGAAACTGAGTGAGGGCAGACTTACTGATGTAAAGTGGTTGCAAGGAAAAGGAGAAGGTGTCCTAAACAAAGTAATTCCAGTAAAAACCTGGAAATTAAAGGAAATCTCAGAGATATTTCATAGCATTGAAAGTGAAGAGGGTAAGACGTCAGAAGCCAATCTAAACTTAAGAATATGACAATTTGTCAAGATAAAAGGACGTTTACTCTGTATTATAAGTTACACAGTGAGAGAGGGAAGCCCTGTTCAAAGGACTCTTCATAAGTTTTTTAAAAAGAAATAAATGCTGTCATTCTCAGTGTCTCTAATGTTTTAAATTACAGTGTGTTAGATAAGTACTAGTTTTACTGTTTTTTTCATCACTTTATACATTTATAATTGACAGTACATTTCTTAATATTATGACAAAAAATTTTAAAGATCACAGAACGAGTCCAATTTTCTTAAATATTGAAGATCTGTTTGCTCAGTTGTTTTTATGGTCCTGGACTATCATGCAAAGCTAGGACTGCCAGTATTCTCATTAAAGAAAAAGAGATATTCAGTCAGATCTTTTACTGTGCACAAATGAAATGGGAACATTGGTTCAAGACAATTTGACTGGTAGTCTTGAGTACCCTGGAAACCTTTGCATAGAGCGAGACAGGAAAAAATCTTTTTGTTCCTTTTTCTGCTTTTATTCTTGCCAGGTTATATACTCCCACCCTATTTTACACATTAAAACACATTTTACACATTCCTCAGAATGTTGTCCTTGTAAAAGACAAGGAATTAATGATTTCTTTTGAACAGATAAAAATCTAAGGAAGGGCTAGGTAAGAATGACCAGATGAAGCTATCATGTGCATATTTCAGACCACTGGCACTAGACATCTTGGTTCCAAGGCCCTTTGGTCTAAGGAGTAACCCCTGGGCCCTTGTCTTTGCTCTCACTGGTTCCTGGATGTCTGAGAAGACACATACACCAGATCACCATCTTCAATAACCGCCCCCTGCCCCAGAACCTGAACAAAAATGAGTTTCTCTCCTTTCCTTTGAGTCTCCCAGACACTCTTTACCTGCACTTTATGCTTTCAGTAAACTCGGCCTTCACCTCCTGCTGGCCTACATTTGATTTCTGTCCTATGCAATGAAGCCATGGACCCTCTTGGCTGGTCCTATGGGATCCCCTCTGGGTTCTTGAACTTGACCTGTAGAAATCAAGAGGACATAAACAAATTAGAGTCCTGGAGTTGAACTCTACTCGGAACCAACAGAAAAAAAAAAAAAAAGACAGTCTAACTTTAGTCAAGTTTTTAGTGCCTTGGAATCATAGACACTTAGATTGGAAAAAGGGTATTATCTGGTTGCAGTTTACAGATGTTGAAACTAGGGCTTACACAGGTTTTAAGTGCAGTGTCATACCTGAACCCACATAGTTGGTTAGTTAAAGGGTTAGAAAGAACTAGGATCTTTTGATTTCTGGTCTACCTCTTTCTTTGGTGAAATAAAAGCAGAGTATGTCCTTTATGAGACCACCATGGAAGATTTGGGGGAGATATCTCCCAGTTCACTGCATATTTCCTATAGATAAAAATAATAACTATATTGAAAGTGCAAGCTCCCAGTGAATTCCTCTGTTTCCTTTTAATTCTTTAGTGATGTGTGTGTGTGTGTGTGTGTGTGTGTGTGTGTACTCACCTAGAAGAGTGCCTCAGAAGAGCAGTTGAAGTAGGACTGGCTTTACCTTGACATTGTTAAATCAAGATCTTTTTCAAGGTAATTTCTTAAAAGCTATTTAAGTTTCTCACTAGATAAATACCATCTATTCACCCATTAATTCCTGAGCCTTTCCTTTGCTTGATTGCCTATTTAGTTTGTGTAATTTAATATTTTGGTGTCATATTTGTCTTAACTTTTCACTTTTCTTCTTACTAGAGGTAAGCGGATAAAGAAGAAAGATTTGTAAACCTTTCTAGCTTGAAATTGTTGTACCTTTCTGTTTCTCTTTGAAATTAAATGATTTGAGGTGAATACGGGTTGTTCATACATATTTGGAGTTTGACTTTTTTGAAATTCAGTGCCAAATCACATGTTGAAATTTCTCATGAATTCAATAATACAGTTCAACAAACACATATCCTATTACCCTCTTTTGTTCTTTGTAGTGTGTATCACTCTGTGAAGTTATTCTTTATAATGGCTATTTACTTGGTGGTTTTGGTTTTCTTTACTAATAACTAAACTCATCTTGTTTCTCTTGTTCACATGATCTTAGGTTAGCGCCCAGGATATAGTGGGGCATCCAAAAATACAATACTTATGGAATAATTGATAGGTAATAGAAGTACCAATTACAATATAAATAATACTTAATAACATACATAAATAGGGACGCCTGGGTGGCTCAGTTGGTTGGACGACTGCCTTCGGCTCAGGTCATGATCCTGGAGTCCCGGGATCGAGTCCCGCATTGGACTCCCAGCTCCACAGGGAGTCTGCTTCTCTCTCTGACCTTCTCCTCGTTCATGCTCTCTCTCACTGTCTCTCTCTCAAGTAAATAAATAAAATCTTAAAAAAAAATAACATACATAAATAATAAGGACTGTGAAAAGTATTGGGGGACACAATGATGAATAGAAAAAATAATAAGGATCATGACCAGTATTGGGGCATACAATGATGAAGCTTACTTACTTGAGCTGCAGGGGCTCCAATCTAGTCAAAGGTGAGAGTCACATATGAAATAATCTGCATTGCAGTAAACAAGAAAAATAGAAGAGCATGTTTAAAAAGCAAAGAAACTGCAGTGGGGTGGGGGAAAGGACCAGCAAGGTGTGAACTTCAATTTGAAGGAGGGCCAGTGGCTCACTCAGCAAAGGAGAGGAGAGAAGAAAGAAAACCCCCAAGAAAGGGAAGAGCAAGTGTGAAGACAAAAACACAAAAGAACAAGACATTCCCAGAGAACTAGCAGTGCCATGTGGCAGTGCCTGAGCAGGGGGTGGGAAATGGCTGCAAATGCCAACAAAACAAAGGGCAGTTCAGCCAATGAAAGAGCAAGTCCGAGTATCAGCTAATAACTTCCCACTTTCTTCTCCTACATGCAAGTGTTATGGTCATAAAGAAGTATAAGGCATGAATTTTGCAACAACAGTTTAGCTGGGAGACCTGAGATGAAGCTAAAAAATATAAATAACAGTACAAATTAGCATATTCAGTGTGTCAAAGGGTCTTCTCTCCATGCCTGTGCTTTTCTCTCTGCTTGCTCATGTGTCTCTGCCTAGCCCATTCCCCTTTTTTTTCAAGACTCAGCTGGGCCCTTTCCTCCTTTGGGAACCCACTTGTCCACATTGACTGAATATCCCGTCTCTGCCCCAGTAGTGCCCCACTCCTCTTTACTTACCACGGCACTCCTTGGGCTTTACTCCCGGAAGTAGTTTCACATACACCCTTCTCCAACCATGGAGATGTCTTCCTGAAAGAGTCACTTCAGCACCTCAGCTATATGGGTTCATAAAGCAAAATCTCTAAGGACTACATTCTCAGTATTTTGTGAGGGAAATTTTGCTGTTGTTTTGTTCTCTTCAGATTCTCTCAAATCATTACTTCAAGTGTCTTAGACATGTTTCTTTCCACTTACTAAATGTACAGTGAGTTCTTCCAAGTCATGGGTAGAACTTTGATGGATCTTATAGTATCATTAGTATCAAAACCCCTTTGCCTGCTACTCTGTGTCTGTTCTCTGGACTGTTTCCTAGAAAGCACTTCTTTGAAGACATTTCAGTGGGGCATTTTTCTGTGTGTGTGTGTGTGTGTGTGTACACTTAAGTGTGACTGGTTTAGTGCCATTACTTGTATAACTGTGGTCAACCATTATGTGTGTGTGTGTGTGTGTGTACACTTAAGTGTGACTGGTTTAGTGCCATTACTTGTATAACTGTGGTCAACCATTATGGGTTAAATCTGTTGTGTGTTACAAAAAAGTAAATGATAAAAAGAAGTCTCAGTGGTGTGAATAGCACGCTGTAAAACAAACTCACTCGGGATAGCAAAGTAGAGTTCTCTGACTGAGAGCAGAGATAGTATGGTTTGTTTATGTTTATTGGTCTAGGATTAGGCAGTTTTGTCTCCCTAGTTCACATTGGCTGAGAATATTCAGTAATACTCAGGTATTATAACCCTATAAAAAGTGTTTTATGATACCTTACAGAATATATACTTTTATTGTAGGGAAATAATTGAGTTAAATGGTATTAGGCATTAAGCTATATATCTGGGATATTAGTTTTATTTTGCTATTATAACAAATTATGGCAAACTTAGTGGCTGAAAACAACAAAGATTTATTCTCTTATAGTTTTGGAGGATGGAAGTCCGAAATGGATCTCGGTTGACTAAAACTAAGATGTCATCAGGGCTGCATTTTTTGGAAGCTCTAGGGAAGACTCTTTCCTTGACTGGCTTTTTCAGTTTCTAGTTGCTGCTTTTATTCATTAGCTTGTTGGTCTCTTGTTCAAATCAAGCAGCACAGCATCTTCACATCTTTCTTGGACCCTGACTTCCTCTTCCACTTTAAAGAATACCTGTAATTACATTGGGCCATCTAAATAATCCAAGATAATATCTTTAAGTTTGGTTTATTAGCAATTCTCGCAGCCTTAATTCTCTCTTGTCATGTAGCATAACATGTTCATCAGTTTTGGGGGGTTACAATGTGGGCAGGCTTAGTGAGGGAGCACTTTACCACATCTAGTTACTCATTTGTCTCTCCATTAGAGAGTGGCTGAGGGCTGTGATTTCCCTGCTTCAGCTTTGCATATTGGCTCACTCTCTTAGAAGGTACCAAGAAGTAGGCTGCACGAATTCAGAGGAGGGAGCCATCCCTCAGAATGTGTGTAGTATGGAAGAAGACATCTTCAAGTAAATGAGGTTTCATTTGGGCCTTGAAGAACAAACATGATTATGAGAACAAGGATGCAGTCTATCTAAGGAGGGAGGACAGAGGGAGAAGAGGTACAGAGGAAAAATATGAAAGGCCTGTTTATAGAACTGTGAGCAGAGTGGGGAGAGAAATTTATTTGCTAATGAAGCAGGGCTTTAACTAAAGAAGCAATGTTGTAGTATGTAAATGACATTTGTAATTACTTTTCTATTTCTTTTTCATGGCTGACTGAGTCTCGATACTATTGGGGTTATGGTGCTAGGGAAAGAAGCATATTCTGGCTCAACAACTGAGCCTTTATGAATCCCTTATTTCACAGGGGTGTGGTGAGGTAGGGAAAGGCAGAGTCGGGGAAAGTTTGTCCTTAGCCAAGGACTCCACTAGGAGTCTAAATGTTGGCATTTTTTGGTTGCCATTTTTTCTTTCCCCAACTTCTGGAACAGTCACTGATGAACATCCATTTTCATCTCCAACCAATCTGTGATCAGTAGGGCATGACACATAGCCTGATGCATGCTCATGCGCCATGGTGGAGGCTACTGACAAGATAGTCCTGTGTTTGCTAAAGAAGAGACAGAACCTTCAGAATATGGAGTCTTTTAAGTAAAAACTCAAGGTCAGTGTGGGAACCTGGGGACCTTTGCCTGTGGTCCCTAATGCTGCGGAATACCCATGTGTTACTTATTGGCCTGGTAAAGACCACTTTGGTTAGAGACTTGGCTAAGGCTTGACTCAGGCAGAATGTACCTTACTCAGTGAACAGGTCCAGAGCGTTATTTTTAGGAGCAGCCATGAAGGGAAGAAATGTCATCAGAAGAGCAGATGGCTTGTGTAATTGTGCCTGGATCAGCTATAACCTCTGTCTTGATGATCCTGGTCATGTCTTCGGCTACTAAACCCTGGTTCCAAGCCAGTTACAGAATTCTAGGTTGGCTCTGACATTTTTTTTCCCCTATCTTAGAGTCTGAGTCCCTGAACATCTTCTTTCTGTTCAGTGTTCTTTCATGAATCTGGAAGCTTCAACTTTAGGGCACTTAAAACACAGAATATCTGAGTATGATTTTTGAACACTAAACATAATTCCCTCTGCTGGTAGGGCACATGATCCTTCCAAATCTCTCCACATCCTCCTGTGGAGTGGAACTTTATTTAAAGTCTAAATACCAATATGATTGCTCACCTAAGAGTTATTTCCCAGGGTGATGTTTTGGCACCGATCTTTCTTGAACAGGTGGAAATATGAGCCATACTACTCACCTTGGCTGATCTGAGCCACGTAAGTATTTCCTAACTCATATCCACACAAAGGGGCATTCAGAGGCTGCAGTAGTTTGAGCTTGGCCAGACCTATTAATGTGGTCAGCTTATTTGTTCTGATGGTTTGTCTTGGCTTCCTTCCTTAAAGAGGGAATTTCTTTATAATTTTTATAATCTTTCTTTGCCTCCTCATTAATCTGTTATCTCCAGACTCAGCAACCCTTCAGTAAGTGTGACTTCTGCGACCACCCTCCCTGCATCTTTGCAGATCATCTGGCAATTGACAAGTTTGAAGGAAGATACTAAGTTTAGAAGGACTTTCTTTCCCATTAGGCAGGTGTCAAATGAGCTGGCAGACTGGGTTCTCTCCATTGAGGGTAGTCTTCCAATAAGGGCAGTCAGGATTCTTTCTGTTGAACTTCTGCAGGTGTAAGTGAGGGCTGGCAGTCCTCTCTCAACCAAAATAAAGGGAATCATTTGAGATTTTCTGGGTAGGTTTCCTCCAGGTTCCTGGCATGGACAAGATTAGGTCTAGCCACAACTAGGAGCATGGTCAGTTCCTCCTTGTATAAAGTATCTATAGCAGGTGCCTAATATTTTTCCTGAATGCATCTCCCTTCTTGTAATAACAAGTTTGATCATTCTTTAAGGAATCACCTGCTGCACAATTTCAATACAAGTAGGCATGCTAAACTCAACATCCATCCCAAAGATGGATGTTATCCAAAGAGTGTATTTATGACACTAAACCCTATGCTCTATCATTGACACATGTGGATTGGTGTTTCTTTCACTAGATAGGTTCTACCAATCATACTGTGTTACTGAACCCCAGCATGGGGATCTGGAATTTCTTAAGCATCTGCACTGGGAGTTACTTGCTCCTGCTGGGACAGAATGAAGCTTGCAGTTGCTGGAGGCCAGCTAAGGATGGCGGGCAATACCAACATTGCTAACAACAGCTATCACTCAAGTGGTCAGCTGGATTAATGTAGTGTATATAGCTATGGGTTATAAAGACTGTATTTGGTTATGAATAATTTAAAACATTTCCTAGAACTTGGGGTAGATTTTTGGCCCAAGCCATTGCAATACAACTTTTATGAGTGTTCTTCCATATGCAAAAAATAGTTCATGCTCTCCTCAAAGGGCTGTATAGCCTGGTAAGACAAAGCCTACTTTATTACTGAATGCAGCTAATTTTTTTTTTTTATCAGTGGCCTGCCGTATGGAGAACATTAGATAGCTTTTGCATAAATCTTCATTTTTCCTAATGGAGGTTGAATATCAGCCTTGGGGATCCTGAAAAATAAGGCATCATCTGTTTATACCATTCTTCTGAATAGAACCCTTGGACTTGAGCTGTTTGGCTCCATAATAAATTGCAGGTGTTTAAAGAGATTGGCATAGCTCTCCTTAATTGCTTGTCACACAGCTAATCTGATGAGGGGGACATCAGTGCCAGGGAGATGGGTTTTAAGCAGCAGCAGCTGGCAGTTTTCTCACTCACGAACTGAAGCAGATTCTTGGACTAAGAAGTCAGGAGACAAAAATGTTAAGGATTCCTCTCTTTTCTTATAAATAGTTCTAAGAATGTTAGTTAAGGTTTGGCCTTAAGTTTGTGAATAAATGAAAATAAGAACTATATATTTAAAAGAACATAGACTTCAGTGTGAGAGAGTCCTAGGTGAGAATCCTAGCTTGTCCCAATCAGCTATGTGTCCCTCAACAAGCTATTTAATTTTCTGAGTGTCTGTTTCTCCATTAATAAAATGGGGATAAAAATATCTAACCTTATAGTGTTCTTACAAGTAGTACTAACCTAAACACCATACCTAGCATAATGGAGGCTAGTGATTCTCAAAATGTGGGCCCTGGACCTGGTAGCATCAGGATCACTGGGAGCTTTCTAGAAAAGCATTTTTTTTTTTTAACTTCTTCCTATTCTCTCCCAAACCTGTTGTAAGAAAAACTCCATGGACCAGTAATCTGGTTTAACAAGGTCTCCAGATAATTCTGATACAAGCTAAAGTTTGAGAATATTGGTATAGGCAGGCCTTCAAAAAGTGATTGTTAAAATGAAAAAAAAAAAATGGAGCCAGGATTCAAAATATAAAGTAAACATAAGAAGTGAGAATTTGAAGTTTAATTTCCAGAATGAGGGAGAAGAGAGGTGAGCAAGGAACACCATGTAAAACCCACCTTAAATGGAACACAGTGGGACTCTAAGTCCATAGTTTTGTACCCTTTGTAGGGTAGTCTCTGGAGACCCACAGGGAATTGCTGGTCAGTCTGTGAACACCATGTTCCCCTTGCTAAGTCCTCAGCAGATGCCCGAGTTATTTCTTTTTCATATCTGACTGCTCTCAGATCAAGTCTTCTAGAGTCTTTTTCTCCCCCTAAAATATCAATATTTAGATTTATATTTGGAATTTAAATATAAACTTTTATAATGAATTAAATTTATAAAGACCCTATTTAAAATAATGCAAAATGTTTTATATTGAGAAAATTATGGTGTAACTTATCTCTGAAGGAGAGTAATTGCTGTGTAATAATTATAGTTTTTTCCAATAGTCCTTTTTTTATGTTTCCAATGAGGATTCTGAATATATTTGACCTATTAAGAGAAACCGTCACATGAACAACCTTTCAGTATTAGTAACAACACATAAATTTTATGTAGCTTTTTTGTGGACCAATATGTCTTCCTATGTATTCACTCAAAGTGATTCCTACCACAGTGATCAAAAAGTGTGAATTCAGCATTATCCAGGATTTTGAGGATATGTCATTATCCATGTGGGAAGCTGAGGCTACCAGCGTTTGGGCATCAGTTGAGAGTGCACGGTGCTATGTCCTGAGATGAAGGTCCATGGCACCTGTGAGGAGGGCAGGATGGCAGAGACCATCTGCACAGGCTCAGTCAGAGAATTTCAGCTCTAGTCAGCTGGGGTGCCATCCACACCTCCTGGAAGTGCTCCCACCTGGTGACTGTATTCTTCCTCTTAAAATCGTGCTTCATCTTTCTAATGGAATAATGCTCCTCCATTTCATCGTGCTGATTTTAAGTACTTTCTCCTCACATTTTCAGAGTTCCTGAGTTAAACAACAGACATCTATCACAGCTCTGAGAGGAGGCATATGAAGAAGAGCAGCTCTCTAGAAGTAGTAGGTCCCACCCCTGGAGGCATCCCCCAGCTAACAGGCTAAGACACTCTTAGGGTTTCTCATTACCTCCTCTGTGCCCACAGACCCCAGCTTCTCTCACGTGCATGCAATCAGAAGACTGACTGGCCTGAAGGTTAGCACCATCCCATGGGACTGTGGTTTGCTGATGAGGAGAGAAGGAACTGCTTTTGCCAGATTTTCTTTTCAGCTTCATTACAGAAACCTCATTTAGTTCCTCAGCTGCTTTAAGCAATATTTCTGAAGGAAGAAACTCTATTATTTAGGAAATTTGTTAGTTGATCCTCACATGCTGCCTTTGGCTGTTATCCCTTCTCAGTGGCTGTGAGAAAATACAAAAGAAATAATAGACTTAGCTCTTCTCACCACTCATTGAATTAATAACTCTTAAGTAATTAGTCTGTACAGGCAATTAGATTATGGAGCGGTGGATCATATCTGGACTCTAAGGAACAAGGAATATAAAATAGGCTGTGTTTATTAGTCTGATGGCAAGTCCTCCCTGGAACCACAGTCTATGTCATGTAAAATCAATGTGGAGGTCAAGAATCTGAAGTGGTATAGAGTCAGGACAGGAGGCTATAGAGATGACATTTAGGATAGAGGTGCTTCCACTGAACAATGTCTATTACTGTTAGAAGAGTTCCATGAGAGAACTGTCTGTCTAAAAGACATTTCTAACTCAAATTCTTTGAAATAAATAGGGAAAAAAAAGTTCCAAATTTTAGAAATACATCAATTTTAAGTTGACCATATACAATTCCTGGAGGCACCATTCACATAGATTGTTACCTAGCCTGCAATGTGCAGCCTGTAGAAATATGTGTGGCAGGTCTATGTGAATTCTTCTGCAAAGAAAAAAATATAGACTTTATTTGAAAACATGGTTTATGCCTCTTAATTTAATTATTCACAACTTGGGACTTATTTGTAGCCAAACCAGATTTTATGCATGTTTACTAAATATGGTGTAACAAAATTTCTCCACTGTCAACTTTCCGTGAAATGTCCTAGTCCTTCCTTTTAGTAACAATCTCAACCCCTCTATCCTCCTACATTTCCAAACTGGGAAAATTACTGGGATTTCCTCCCATGGACAATGATCATGATCTTACTTTTTTCCTTCTTGACCACAAAACTCTACTGTTTTACATGACATTCCTTCATACAGCTCTTCTCTGCTCAATAGCTGTAAAACTAGCTTATATTATAGTATTCAAGAAATTAATGTGCTTTATAAGCATCTTCGAATAACACATGCATTGGAGAAAGTGATCACCAAATACCACTTTAACTCCCTTGCTCTTTAGGTTGTAGGGTTTCTTTTCCTCCTCCTCCCCTTCCACTTCTTCCCACTTTCTTCCCTTTCTTCTCCTTCCCCCTTTCCCTCTTCTCCTTTTTCTTCTTCTAAAAGCAGCTTTCTGTCATATCCTTTGTCTTTGACCGTTTTTGGACTCTTTATTCCTTACCCTTGGGGTCATTTTTACCCTAACTTCCCGTGATCTCCCCTTGTACACACTTCCAAATTTAAATCCTTCCTCACAACATAACCCTCAGCACAGGTTGAATAAAGGCATGGGCTGGTGAAAGAAGGCTCTTGCAGGAAAGCTGGTGATCACCTTTGGAACTCTTGGTCTTTGGAATCGAGGGAGAAGAGCAGAGGTGAAGCTTAGGTCCTCCAAGGTAGAGAAGGTATAGAGCGGTGTGTCACCCCAAGTTGCTGGTTGCATTCCTATGACGGTGATGTAGAAGATCTCATTATGACTCCCCATTTGTAAGTGTAGCTTTTCTATCGAATGTGTGTGCACACTCTCAGTGCACACAGATACTAATTTTCCAAGGTTCTTTGTCTAAACACCCAAAGAGAAAAAGAATTGTTAAGTGTCCTGTAATGTGCAGCGCCACCTCCTTTTAGTAGAGTTAGGTTTGAACGTTATTATATAGATAATGTGTCCTGCCTGGTTTATCTAGAAAGTGGAGCTTCAGGAAACAATACAGGGAGTATAGGCCTATGATTTTATTAGAGACTTTAATCCTGTGGGATGGGTGTGAGAGACAAAAGAATGAAACAAAGAAAGGGTTTTCTAGAATGCTTTAGGAGACAGTAATTGTGAAGTGTAACTAACTGTTCAAATTCCACAGGAAAAACTGAGTCTTAGCATTATCCATTGGGGTGAAAAAAGGCAAAATGTATCTGGTGGCTCCTGTGTTTTACTTGTATAAATTTATGTCAGAGGGAGTTAATTTCCCCACACTTAGATTGTACGGCATGTTGACACTAGTGAGGTTCTCTGATGACTTTCATAGGGAAACACAGAAAGGGAGATCGGAGGGGCACCGTATGGGTGAGAGGCAAGGCACTGAAGGTTGTGCATACAAGAAGTAGTGGAACCTAGATACCAATGTAACAAGGGAAATCTAAGGTTGTCTACAAGAGGTGTCTGATATAGTTTCTTAATTTGGCATGCTTCTCAAGTCATGTGTCCTTGGGCATGAGACAAATTAGAAATTAATTTATTACTAGATCATGTGCAATCTGTTTGTTTCTTCCCTCTCTTCTTCCCTCCTTCCTTTTTTTGTGTAACAGAAAATGTCTCTCTCTCTCTCTCTCTCTCTCTCACACACACACACACACACACACACACACTCCAAATGGTACCAAATGGTTCTATGAAAAAGAACTATTCTCAGCTGAGCTTTACTCCCAAAAGAAACCACTTTTTAAACATTTTAAAACAAAAATGACTTGAATGATTTTTTAAATGACATATTGTTATTGTTTAAAAGTCAAACAAAATAGAAAGTATAACAAAGTTAAAACATTATCTAAAATCCTGCCCCTGACAAATAATCATCATTAACATCAGAAGCAGATTTTTAAACAGCATTGTAAGTATGAAGGTAGAGATAGGTATATAGTTGGAGAAGTGATAGGTGTAGACATTATTTAATGAGATAAAGCTCCTCATTTTTTTTTGCTCCTCATTTTTAAATCAAATTAGTAACATTTTTTCTTCTAGAAGAAAAAGAAATCCAATCGAAATAGTAATTGTATAAATACTCAGATGAGTATTTTTTTTAATGAAAAGAGATACTTTTTTAAAATTAAAAAAAATTTTTTTAATAAACATATAATGTATTATTAGCCCCAGGGGTACAGGTCTGTGAATCGCCAAGTTTACAGACTTCACAGCACTCACCATAGAACACACCCTCCTCAGTGTCCATAACCCTACCACCCTCTCCCTACACCCCTCCCCCCAGCAACCCTCAGTTTGTTTTGTGACATTGAGAGTCTCTTACACTTTGTCTCCCTCCCGATCCCATCTTGTTTCATTTATTCTTTTCCTACCCCCAGACCTCCCACAATGCATCTCCACTTCCTCATTTCAGGGAGATCATATGATAGTTGTCTTTCTCTGCTTGACTTATTTTGCTAAGCATGATACCATCTAGTTCCATCCACGTCATCGCAAACGGCAAGATTTCATTTCTTTTGATGGCTTCATAGTGTTCCATTGTATATATATACACCACATCTTCTTTATCCATTCATCTGTTGATGAACATCTAGGTTCTTCCCATAGTTGGGCTATTGTGGACATTGCTGCTATAAACATTCGGGTGCACGTGCCCCTTCGGATCACTATGTTTGAAGAAATAAATTTATTTTAAATATTATAAAATCTCTGTGTAAAAACAAAAGAATTGTGAAACAAGAATTTTCAGTGATTATATTTTTTTAAACTCCATGTTTAAATTTTATACTACACCAATTAACTCTCTCTGTGAGAGATAAGGAAATTAGCACTCATTTTTTTTCACTTTTTTTCTTTCCTTCTTGGCTTTCACTGTTATTATATTTTATAATTTGAAAGCTGATAACCATTTTAGCCTATACATTATAGTCAGTATAGAATTATAGTCTATAACCATAATTCCACATTTGTGTAATCTTACTTTTTTTTTTTAAACGATTTTATTTATTTATTTGACAGACAGAGATCACAAGTAGGCAGAGAGGCAGGTGGAGAGAGAGGAGGAAGCAGGCTCTTTGCTGAGCAGAGAGACTGATGCGGGGCTCGATCCCAGGACCCTGAGATCATCACCTGAGCTGAAGGTAGAGGCTTTAACCTAATGAGCCACCCAGGTGCCCCTGTAATCTTAATGTTATATTTAATTGAATTCAATGTTCATAGTGGTCATTTTGCAATGCTTTCTCTACTCCTGGTTCTTTATTTTTACTTATCCAATAGTTGGATGGATTTTGGTATTAAAATGGCTTCTAGGAGTTAAATTTCTTGAGTTCTTGTATGCTTACAAACATTGCTATGTTGCCTTCGTGCTTAAAGACAAAATATGTTGGGTAGGATATTCTTAGATCACTCAACCTTTTCTTCCAGATCTTTATAGTCACTGCTCCGCAGACTTCCATATTGACTGTTAAACTAGACTAGGCCCCTTAAATCATCTTTTAATTGACTAGATTTGTTTGTGAAATGTCATTATCTTTTTTTTTTTTTAAAGATTTCTTTATTTTAGAGAGAAAGGGAGAGAGCACGAGTGCGAGGAGGGACCTAGGGGAGAATCATCAGCTGGACTCCCCTCTGAGCGCAGAGCCAGACACTGCACTCAATTCCAGGGCCCTGAGATCATGACCTGAGCCAAAATCAAGAGTTGGACACTTTACTAACTGAGCCATCCAGGTGCCTGTTGTCGTCTTTTTGACATACAGTATTAATAGTGATTCAATATTTGTATACATAGTGAAATGGTTGCCACAATAAGTCGAGTAACCATCTGCCACTTTACAAAGTTACTGCATTGCAATACTTTACATCCCAGGATTTATTTAAATCTAGAATTCTGTCCTTCTTAATCTCCTTCACCCATTTAACATCCCCTACTACCCTCCTGGCAACCGCAAATCTATTCTCTGAATCTATCCATCTGGGTTTTGCTTGTTTTGTTTGTTTTATTTTTTAGATTCAAAAACATGAAATCATATAGTATTTTTCTTTCTCTATTTCATTTATTACAATACCCACAAGGCTCATCCCTATTCTCACAAATGGTAAGATTTCATTTTTATGGCTCAATAATATTCCGTTATGTGTTTATATTCTGTCGTATGTGTATTGTGTGATATCTGTATATATTCCATATCTTCTTCAGTCATTCATGTCCATACCATCATGTCCATGGATGGACAGTTAGCTTGTTTCCATATCCTGGCTCTTATAAGTAATACTTAAATAAACATAGGGATGCATATATTTTTTCAGCTGTGTGCTCCTAGACTTTTGCTTGTTGAAAGGCATTTGATTCCTGACTCAGTCTCCTTGCTAGTAAATGGTATATTCGGATTTTCCATTTCTTTTTATTTTTAAGATTTTATTTTATTTATTTGACAGAGAGAGCACAAGAAGGGGTAGCAGCAGGCAGAGGGAGAGGGAAAAGCAGGCTGAGGGAAAGAGAGAAGCAGGCTGGGGAGCTTGACTTTGGGCTCAATCCTAGGACCTTGGGATCATGATCTGAACTGAAGGCAGATGCTTAACTCACTGAGCCACCCAGGTGTTCCACAGATTTTCCATTTCTTTTTTATTCAGTCCTGGAAGATTATTAATTTTTAGGAATTTATCCATTTTTCTAGGTTGTGCAATTTGTTGATAATAATTACACATAGTACTCTTACGGTTCTTTGTATTTTTATGGTATCAGTTGTAATTTCTGCTTTATCATATCTGATTTTAATTAGTGGACCCCTCTTTTCTCCCCCCCTTGGTGAGTCTCACTAACAGGTTGTCAATTTTGTTTATCTTTTCAAGAAACCAGCTCTTAGTGGTTTTTTTTTTTGTTTTTTTTTTTTTTTTTGGTCTTTCCATTTTCTTTTTAGTCTCTATTTCATTTATCTCTACACTGATCTTTACTATTTTCTTTTATACTAACTTTGGGCTCTGTTTGTTCATCTTTTTCTTGTCCCTTCAGGTATAAAGTTAAATTGGTTGATCTTTTTTCTTGTTTCTTGGGTATCTTGTTTCTTGTTTCTTTATTACTATGAACTTGCTTCATATTGTTGTCAGAAGAAATGTTGATATAATTTCTATCTTGTTGATTGACTGCAACTCATTCTGTGGCCCAACATGTGATCTATGCTGGAGAATATTCCTATGCCCTTGAGAAGAATGTGCATTCTGTTGCTTTTGGGCAGAATGTTCTTTATGCCTATTAAGTGCACCAGGTCTAATGTGTCGTTTAAGGCTGATGTTCCCTTGTTGATTTTCTGTCTGGATGATCTATTCATTGATGTAAGTGGGGTGTTAAAGTCATCAACTATTATTGTATTGCTGTCAATTTCTCCCTTTCTCTGTTAATATTTGCTTTATATATCTTGATGCTCCTAGTTGTGCCCATATATATTTACAAATGCTGTGTATCTTCTTGCTGGATTGACCCCTTTATCATTATTAACGCCCTCTTTTTTTTTTTTTTTCAGTCTTTGTTGTGAAGTCTCTCTTGTCTGATAGGTGTATTGCTACTTCAGGTTTCTTCTCATTTCCATTTGCACAGAGCGTCTATTTCCATCCCTACTTTCAGTCTGCTTGTGTACTTACTTCTAAACAGAACCTCTTGTAGGCAGAATATGGGTGGTTTTTGTTTTTTGTTTTTTTTTTTTTTTGTTGTTGTTGTTGTTTTTTAAACCCACTGAGCTATTCTGGGTCTTTTGATTAGAGAATGTACTCTATTTAAAGTAGTAATGGATAGATATGTACTTATTCCCTTTTGGTTCATTAGTTTTGGCTGTTTTTAAAGTTTATCTTTGTTCCTTTCTTCTCTTTCTCTCTCCCCTCTTGGTGTGCTGGTTTTATTTGGTGTTATCTTTAGATTTCTTTTTCATCTTTTTTTGTGTATTTACTATAACTTTTTGCTTGTGGTTACACTGAAGTTCACATATATCATTCTAGGTGCTGTAACAGCCTATTTTTTTTTTAATTTTTTATTTTTGATAAACATATATTTTTATCCCCAGGGGTACAGGTCTGTGAATCAACAGGTCTACACACTTCACAGCACTCACCAAATCACATACCCTCCCCAATGTCCATAATCCCACCCCCTTCTCCCAAACCCCCTCCCCCCGGCAACCCTCAGTTTGTTTTGTGAGATTAAGAGTCACTTATGGTTTGTCTCCCTCCCAATCCCATCTTGTTTCATTTATTCTTCTTCTACCCACTTAAGCCTCCATGTTGTATCACCACTTCTTCATATCAGGGAGATCATATGATAGTTGTCTTTCTCTGCTTGACTTATTTCGCTAAGCATGATAGGCTCTAGTTCCATCCACGTTGTTGCAAATGGCAAGATTTCATTTCTTTTGATGGCTGCATAGTATTCCATTGTGTATATATACCACATCTTCTTGATCCATTCATCTGTTGATGGACATCTAGGTTCTTTCCATAGTTTGGCTATTGTGGACATTGCTGCTATAAACATTCGGGTGCATGTGCCCCTTTGGATCACTACATTTGTATCTTTAGGGTAAATACCCAATAGTGCAATTGCTGGGTCATAGGGCAGTTCTATTTTCAACATTTTGAGGAACCTCCATGCTGTTTTCCAGAGTGGCTGCACCAGCTTGCATTCCCACCAACAGTGTAGGAGGGTTCCCCTTTCTCCGCATCCTTGCCAGCATCTGTCATTTCCTGACTTGTTGATTTTAGCCATTCTGACTGGTGTGAGGTGATATCTCATTGTGGTTTTGATTTGTATTTCCCTGATGCCGAGTGATATGGAGCACTTTTTCATGTGTCTGTTCGCCATCTGGATGTCTTCTTTGCAGAAATGTCTGTTCATGTCCTCTGCCCATTTCTTGATTGGATTATTTGTTCTTTGGGTGTTGAGTTTGCTAAGTTCTTTATAGATTCTGGACACTAGTCCTTTATCTGATATGTTGTTTGCAAATATCTTCTCCCATTCTGTCAGTTGTCTTTTGATTTTGTTAACTGTTTCCTTTGCTGTGCAAAAGCTTTTGATCTTGATGAAATCCCAGTAGTTCATTTTTTCCCTTGCTTCCCTTGCCTTTGGCGTTGTTCCTAGGAAGATGTTGCTGCGGCAGAGGTCGAAGAGGTTGCTGCCCGTGTTCTCCTCAAGGATTTTGATGGATTCCTTTCATACATTGAGGTCCTTCATCCATTTTGAGTCGATTTTTGTGTGTGGTGTAAGGGAATGGTCCAATTTCATTTTTCTGCATGTGGCTGTCCAATTTTCCCAGCACCATTTATTGAAAAGGCTGTCTTTTTTCCATTGGACATTCTTTCCTGCTTTGTCGAAGATTAGTTGACCATAGATTTGATGGTCTATTTCTGGGCTCTCTATTCTGTTCCATTGATCTATGTGTCTGTTTTTGTGCCAGTACCATGCTGTCTTGATGATGACAGCTTTGTAATAGAGCCTGAAGTCCGGAATTGTGATGCCACCAACGTTGGCTTTCTTTTTCAATATCCCTTTGGCTATTCGAGGTCTTTTCTGGTTCCATATAAATTTTAACATTATTTGTTCCATTTCTTTAAAAAAGATGGATGGTACTTTGATAGGAATTGCATTAAATGTGTAGATTGCTTTAGGTAGCATAGACATTTTCACAATATTTATTCTTCCAATCCAGGAGCATGGAACATTTTTCCATTTCTTTGTGTCTTCCTCAATTTCTTTCATGAGTACTTTATAGTTTTCTGAGTATAGATTCTGTGTCTCTTTGGTTAGGTTTATTCCTAGGTATCTTATGGTTTTGGATGCAATTGTAAATGGGATTGACTCCTTAATATCTCTTTCTTCTGTCTTGCTGTTGGTGTAGAGAAATGCAACTGATTTCTGTGCATTGATTTTATATCCTGACACTTTACTAAATTCCTGTATAAGTTCTAGCAGTTTTGGAGTGGAGTCTTTTGGGTTTTCCACATATAGTATCATATCATCTGTAACAGCCTGTTTTTAAGTTGATAGCAACTTAAATTTGAACAGAAACCAAAGATCTATATTTTCACTACACACTTTGTTTTTGATATCACCTTTTACATCTTTTTACTTTTTTTTAACTCATTACTGTAGTTTTAAGTAATTTTTCTACTTTTATCTTTTAGTCCTATTGGTAGCTTTATAAGTGATTAATTTGCCAGCTCTACTACGTATTCACCTTTTCTAGTGAGATTTTTAGTTTTGTATGCTTTCTTGTTATTACTGTCATTTCTTTTCAGTTTAAGGAAGTCCCTTTAATATTTCTTGTAAAGCTGGTTTGGTAATGGTGAATTTCTTTAGCTTTTGTTAGCCAGGAAAACTCTTTATCTCTCTGTCAAATCTATATGATAACCTTGCTGGATGGAGTATTTTTGGTTGAGAGTTTTTTTCTTTTAACACTTTGAATGTGTTATGCCATTCTTTTGTGGCTTACAAGGATTCTGTTGAAAATTACACTGACAGTCTTATGGCGTTTCCCTTGTATGTAACAATTTGGGTTTTTCCTTGCTGTGTCTAAGATTCTCTTTTTAGCTTTTGAAATTTTAATTATAATGCTTCTTGGTGTGACTCTCTTTGAGTTCATTTTATGTGGAACTCTCTGGGCTTCCTGCATCTTGATGTCTGTTTCCATTCCCACGTTAGGGAAATTTTGAAGTATTATTTCTTTACATAAGCTAGCTTGCTTGCTTACTTTCTTAGCTTTACATTAGCTTGCTTGCTTTCTTTCTTTCCTTTCTTTTATTACAATTTATTTATTTTAGAGGTGGGGCGGAAGGGCAGAGGGAGAGAATCCTCCAGGAGACTCCTTGGTGAGTGCAGGGTCTGACATGGGGCTCAATCCCAGGACCCTGAGATCACAGCCTGAGCCCAAATCAAGAGCTGGACACTCAACCAACTGAGCCACCCAGGTGCTCCTCTTCATATAAACTTTCTGCCTCTTTCTCTCTCTCTTCACCTTCTAGGACCCCTATAGTGCAAATGTTATTCCACTTGATGTTGTTACAGATGTTCTTTAAGTTACCTTCATTTTTAAAACCTCTCTCTTTTCTTTTTTTGAATTTTTTAAAAATTTATTTTCAGCGTAAGAGTATTCATTACTTTTGCACCACACCCAGTGCTCCATGCAGTACGTGCCCTCCCAAATACCCACCACCTTGTCCCCCCAACCTCCTACCCCCTGCCCCTTCAAGACTCTCAGGTTGTATTTCAGAGTACATAGTTTCTCATGGTTCACCTCCCTTTCCAATTTTCCTCAACTCCCTTTTCCTCTCCATCTCCCCATGTCCTCCATGTTATTTGTTGTGCTCCACAAATAAGTGAAACCATATGATAATTGACTCTCTCTGCTTGACTTATTTTACTCAGCATAATCTTTTCCAGTCCCGTCCATGTTGCTACAAAAGTTGGGTATTCATCCTTTCTGATAGAGGCCTAATACTCCATAGTGTATATGGACCACATCTTCCTTATCCATTTGTCCACTGAAGGGCATCTTGTTTCTTTCCACAGTTTGACTGACGACTGTGGCCATTGCTGCTATAAACATTGGGGTACAGATGACCCTTCTTTTCATGACATCTGTATCTTTGGGCTAAATACCCAGTAGTGCAATTGCAGGGTCATAGGGAAGTTCTATTTTTAATTTCTTGAGGAATGTCCACACTGTTTTCCAAAGTGGCTGCACCATCTTGCATTCCCACCAACAATGTAGGAGGGTTCCCCTTTCTCCACATCCTCTCCAACACATGTTGTTTCCTGTCTTGCTAATTTTTGCCATTCTAACTGGTGTAAAGTGGTATCTCAATGTGGTTTTAATTTGAATCTGCCTGATGGGTAGTGATGATGAACATTTTTTCATGTGTCTGATAGCCATTTGTATGTCTTCATTGGAGAAGTGTCTGTTCATGTCTTCTGCCCATTTTTTGACATGATTATCTGTTTTGTGTATGTTGAGTTTGAAAGTTCTTTATAGATCCTGGATATCAACCTTTTGTCTGTATTGTCATTTGCAAATATCTTCTCCCATTCCGTGGGTTGCCTCTTTGTTTTGTCGACTGTTTCCTTTGCTGTGCAGAAGCTTTTGATCTTAATGAAGTCCCAAAAGTTCATTT